>NC_064419.1:152500-417500 GCF_023375975.1 Astyanax mexicanus | reverse complement strand
CTCCTGAAAAAAACACAACATAGATCATTACTGATCACTTAATCAATCAATCAATCAATCAATCAATCAATAAAACTTTATTTTCACTTAAGTATTTGATTTATTTCAAATTTTCTCACATTTTTTTCCCAAATTTATCTGCCCATCACTAGTGATGCTCCAACACCAGGAGGGTGAAGAAGACTAGCACACGCCTCCTCCGATACATGTGAAGTCAGACTCCGCCTCTTTTTGAGCTGCTGCTGATGCTTTAGCATTGCCGAGTAGCATCACAGCGCTAACGCTCAGAGGAAAGCAGCACAGCGACTCGGTTCTGATACATGAGCTCACAGACGCAGCCTTATGCTGATCTACATCACCCTAGGAGTGATGAGGGGAAAGAGAGAGCTCCATCTACTGTACTGTACCCACCCAGAGAGAGCAAGAGAGAGCCAACTATGCTCTCTCAGGACTCCGGTAGCTGATGGCAAGCTGCATGACCGGGATTCGAACCAGCGATCTCGCAATCAGAGTGGCAGCACTTTAGAGCACTGAAACACTTGCTGAATATGCTTATATGATGTTCTCAGTGTCTGTTTCTGCAGCAGGTGTGTGGATCTGTCTGAACAGGTTACTGTAAGGGAGGCGGGGTTAAAGCTGGTAGGTGTGGCAGGTAAATGGGATCTGCTGTCTGTAGTAAAGCTTAAGTAAATCTCACCTGTAAATCCAGGCAGGCAGCGGCACAGGAAGCCAGCAGCGTGTTCGTAGGTAAAGTTCAGGTGCAGCTGGGGAAGGATAGCGTAGTGGATCGGGTCTGAGCGCTGAAAACACTCCCCACCATTCTCACACGGCTCAGACTCACACTCGTCCACGTCCACCTCACAATTAACCCCCTCATAGCCTGAAAACAACAGAATAATCACACTGCTTAAACTACGCATCACCAAAAAAACTAAAATAACACTTTTAGTCAAATGCCAAAAACCAAACAGGTTTTTTTTTCATTCATTTCATGCATTTAATTCATTTTGCTGCTTTTTTTAAATCAATGAATAAATGAATTTGTATTAAATATATTTTTTCTTGCTTTTGAAAAACAAAGAGTAATTACAAAACTACAATTTCTAACAATAATTATTGAACACATACCGGCAGAATGAAAAAAAAAATTACTTCAACAGTGCTATTCTAATCATGAATTTACTTCAGCAGTGCTATTCTAATCATGAATTTACTTCAGCAGTGCTATTCTAATCATGAATTTACTTCAGCAGTGCTATTCATGACAGAAACCACAAAAACCTCACAAAAGTTGTATCCAATAGTCAAATCAAATCCAATATAAAGTTACAGTTGCAGTTACAGTTTCTCTTCACTGTTGGTTGTACTGCGTTTGAGTATGACTGTGAGAAATAAACTTTTTAACCTAAAATTTGATAAATAAAGTGTTTTTGTTTTGAGGCAGTCTCAGCTGTGCAGTGTTGTGCATTTTTCTCTTCAAGACATTTAAATATAGTTCATGTAAAAGATGGTCTCATCATGAATGGTTTAATCAGCAGTCAGGAGAGTGTGATTTTACTAATCCGTACAGAGGATAAGTGTCCTGGTTATAAATCACTGGATAAATCTGTATCTGCATGTTTTCTCCAGCAGGAGGCGGCGCTGGGTAACAAATAAGATCCAGCCAGAGACACACAGTGAACACTTCAGACACTAAACTAAATATATGATGTTTTAATCCATTTTAATTTGCTTTTTCTCTTGATGTAAACTATTATTATACAATATCTATACAGTCAAGTTAGAATATTATAGAAAACAACTGTTTCTGCACTTATTGTGCTTCTAAACAGATCCACTGAGAATAAAGGAGCACAGTTGTTGTTTTTTTGTTTGTTTTTTTGGATTATATTTGTGCTGCACAATATGACTAAAATTTATATCACATTATGTTTCTTAATTTTGGTCGATACAGTATTTATAATTCCCATATCCAAAAGCCACCACCGCCCACAGAGTGCCGCTAACAGGATGTGTGTGAAGGACGTGAGGCAGCAGGTTTTCTGTAACGTTAGGTTACCTGGCCAGCAGAGACAGGTGTAGTGGTTAACTCCCTCCAGGCAGGTAGATCCATGTTGGCACGGGTCAGACTCACACTCCAGAATATCCTCCTCACAGATCTCCCCAATAAACCCAGTTCCACTGCAGTCACACTCATAACTGCAGAATACAAAATAAAAGTCTTTAGGGTCATTATTTAGTAAATGAATCATGTAAAGGAAAGTCTGTTTAATACCAACCAAGATACTTTTATTAATAGGGCTGTAAATCACATAACATCTCATAATAGGATATTATCATAATATGTTGTCTATGATAACGATGATATTACAATATCATATATATATATATTTGTTTTTTTTCCCCATTTTCTCCCCAATTACGACCAATAACCCAACCCACTCATTAGGACTTCTCCCCCTATCACTAGTGATGCTCCAACAGCAGGAGGGTTAAGAAGACCAGCACACGCCTCCTCCGACACATGTGAAGTCAGACGCATGGACTCGGTTCTGATACATCAGCTCACAGACGCAGCCTTGTGCTGATCCACATCACCCTAGGAGTGATGAGGGGAAAGAGAGAGTGCCATCTACTGTACTGTACCAACCCAGAGAGAGAGAGCAAGACCAACTGTGCTCTCTCAGGGCTCCAGCAGCTGATGGCAAGCTGCATAACAGTTTAAAGCTCCCATGTTTTAGCAAAAATATCGATATTTGATGCCAAAAAGTTCTCTATAAAGGATGTTAGACAGGTGTGTGTTTGGACTCTCTGTTGTTTTGTGGTTTATAATTGAGGACAGTAGGAGGAATTCCTCTCTTTCTTTAGTTTAGTTTAGTTTGTGAGGGTTTAGTTTAGTTACTTTAGTTCCAGTAAACTGTATAATTGCGTCTCTGTTCAGAGGCTTTACTAATGAAGCAGCTGATCTGCAGACAGACGGATTAGAGAGACAGATCTGAGTCATGCTCACAAACAAGAGGATCAGAGAGACAAACGAGCAACTCCTAAATACCCCCCTTAATCTGGTGAGTCACAATCACATCACATCATCCCCCCATATCTGAGGTTTAGGAGTAATAATCAACAGGATCCTTACTATTTGATTACGAAACTTGTATTGTTTGTGTATATATATATATATATATATTATTGTATACATTCTCTAACCACTGCAGTAGGTGAGATACATATCTTATATATTTCTTACTGTGCATTGAAAACCTCTGGAATATAATCAAGAGGAAGATGGATGATCACAAACCATCAAACCACCAAACTGAACTGCATGAATTTTTGCACCAGGAGTAAAGCAGCATAAAGTTATCCAAAAGCAGTGTGTAAGACTGGTGGAGGAGGAGAACATGATGCCAAGATGCATGAAATTAAAACTGTGTTTAAAAACCAACCAGGGTTATTCCACCAAATATTGATTATTTCTGAACTCTTAAAACTTTAAGAATATGAACTTGTTTTCTTTGTATTATTTGAGGTCTGAAAGCTCTGCATCTTTTTTGTTATTTCAGTCATTTCTCATTTTCTGTAAATAAATGCTCTAAATGAGAATATTTTTATTTGTAATTTGGGAGAAATGTTGTCTGTAGTTTATTGAATAAAACAACAATGTTCATTTTACTCAAACATAAACCTATAAATAGCAAAATCAGAGAAACTGATTCAGAAACTGAAGTGAGAATATTAGTTATAAACTAAATGTAAAATAGAAGTTCTTACCTGTTGATCATATCAACACATTCCCCGCTGTTGAGACACGGATCAGACGCACATTCATCAACGTCCACCTCACAATCGATTCCATCAAACCCAGGTAAGCATTCACACTCATACAGCCCCACACCATCCCGACAGGTAGCACCATTCTGACACGGAGCCGCCTCACACTCATCTATCTCCACCTCACAGTTCACACCTGCAGTTCACATCAAGAGAAAATCAGTAAATAATCCGTTTATAAAGGAGGGAAACAATGGTTTGTTCTTTTGTTCCTTTATTCTACCCTTTTTTTTGAGTAATCTCAGGATTTCAAGCTTAAAATAAACTAACTATATTAAAACATATTGAACCATGTAAGAGACTCTAAAGGTGAATTATTTAACACAGGTTTGTAAAGTTTAATTTTGTTGTTTTCATTTCTACGTGTTACCCTTACTAATTTGTCGTATGTTTCTAAAATTCCTGTTTCTGTATTTTTTGCACTATAGAGTGCACTGTATTATAAGGTATTATATATGATAAGGTATTACAACATTGATTGTCTATTTTCTGATCTATTTTCATACATAAATTGCACCTGATTAGAAAGCGCATTTTAAGAGACACTATTAGGAACTTCTAATTCAGCAGGTCTCGCTACAGGGTGGTAGGGGAAGTAGGGGTGAAACGATTAATCGAGTAATTCGAGTTACTCGATAAAAAAAAAAAATTGATCGATTAATTTTCTGTGCCTCAAGGAATCGTTTAATTAATTTTAAAACGCAGAGTGCGGAATTTAGCGGGGACTTTTAATGTGAAACAGCGCTTAGCGTTACGTCACCCACAAACAGGAAGCAGGAAGTGGAGGAGGCGGAAGTTTTTAGAGTGGTGAGCAGGTAAATTTAACTGATAATAAATCAATGAGATTAACATTAATGTACCTTAATAACAGAATAACAGCGCTGTGGAGTGATGATCATTATTAATATATGTATAATAATATATATTATACAATATAATATAAAACAGACTTTATGTAACTTAATCAGTAAACTTTATAAATAAATACATGTTAAAGTTAACTGAGCTAAAGTACAGTTACTCTGGCCGGAAAATATACAGCCATGAACTCACTGTATTATCTAAGATGCGCAACATAAAGCCAATGTTTATGCCTTTATTATTTATTGATTAATGCCCTATATTTAATACTTACAAGAAATCCTAAGTTGAAATAATTTAACTTACTGTGTATGTTGTGAATAGAAAAATTAAACCAATGGGTCATTCATTATTAAGTGAAATTTCTTATTTTATGAAACCCCTTTTTTATGTTTTATCCGATTACTCGATTAATTGAATCAGTTTTTCAGTAGAGTACTCGATTACTAAAATAATCGCTAGCTGCAGCCTTATAAAGAAGCATAAAACATTCAGGCACTGATGAGTCATTTTTGGATGAGTCGTAATATAAAAGATGTACATTTAAAATGTGTAAATTTAATGTCAATTTAGTTGAACCAATAAATTCCATAATTCCATAAAAAAATCAAACAGCATTCTTACCTGTAAATCCAACTAAACAATCACAGATATATCGATCCTTCCCGTTGATACAGGTTCCGTTGTTCTCGCAGGGTCGTGAAGCGCATTCGTTAATATCTATCTCACAGTGATACCCCTGAAACCCGGGAACACAGAAGCACTGGTACACATCTATACCATCCAGACAGATGGCGCCGTTCTGACAGGGCTGAGACAGACACTCATCAATATCCTGTTCGCAGTGGCTGCCCTGGAACCCGGGGGCACAGTGGCATTCGTACCCGGACGGTGCCCACCTGCAGGTGGCGTTATTGAAGCACGGGTCGTTGGAACAGTCCCGGACCGGCGTCAGGCAGTCGTCTCCGCCGGTTCCGCTCGGACAGTAACAGGAGTATCCGTAGACTTCGTCCACACAGTGACTCTTTACCCCGGTGCAGGGGTTACTCTCACACTCATTAACCTCCGGTGAACAGTCTGGACCGGTGGAGCCCTCCGAGCACCGGCAGGAGAACTCCGCTGTTCCCGGGGTGCTGATGCAGGTGGAGCAGTTGGCGTGGGCACAGGCATCATACAGCCGCTCACAGTCTTTACCCACGTAGATCAGCGGGTGGATAAGGCAGAGGCAGTTATAATCTTCTGCTGTGTTTATACAGATTCCACTGTTTTGACATGGTGAAGATGCACATCTGTCTTCCACTGTCGTGCAGGAAACCTCTGCGGAGAAAAACAAACATAAAGGAGGTTTGAGATTTTCGAGATTTTGAGTTTTAGAGAAACAACAGTTTAACCCTCCTGTTATGTTACGGGTCAAATTGACCTGTTTTTAAGTTTAAAAAACTGTTAAAAGTATTTTTTTACAGTATGAAACTTTGTCTGCTTGCTTTAATTAGTGTAATCAACATATAATATGAAAATGGTTCATCTCACATATTTGCAGCCGCCTCTCTAAAAACAAAAACTAAAACAAAAACTTTTTGTCGAGTAGCATCACAGCGCTAACGCTCTGAGGAGAGCGCAGCAACTCTGGTGGTTCTGATACATCAGCTCACAGATGCAGCCTAGGAGTGATGAATAGGGGAAAGAAAGAGCGCCATCTACTGTACTGTTCCCACCCAGAGAGAAACAGTAAGGCCAACTGTGCTCTCTCAGGGCTCCGGCAACTGATGGCAAGCTGCATGACTGGGATTCAAACCCGCGTTCTCCCAATCATAGTGGCAGCGCTTTAGAGCCTTCAACAGGTGAATTCTATTCTAACCATGATTGAGAGCTATCTACTGTATAACCAATACAACTTTAATTATATAATACTCTCTTTAATTAATACTCTATTTACTTACGCAGTGACTCCGCCCACCTTTACACCCAAACACAGTTTACTATCTCAGAGAGTTAAGGGGCTTTAGCATCGCTATTACCTTAACCGAGCAGGTGGCTCTGCTGTATTAACTGTAGTAACTTAAGCACATCAACTAGATTCTCCATCAACTGAATGAGCTCTGAGAACCTTCTTTATTACCGCAGATCCTCCACACACACACACACACACACACTCCTCCTGTAAGCAGCTAATCAGCATTAAGTAACATTAGTTAATGGGTTCACTGATCTGAGGAGAGCAGTAAAGGTGGATCAGTGGAGCATCAACTTCTGATTCTTACAAACAGACGTTTAAAACACAAGAATAAGACGGTAAAATAAGTGTACAATTTTCTGACTGCAACCTGTAAAACCTGTCAGTAAAGAGTTTCAAACTATAACTCATGCCTGGTTCACACTACATGATTTTGGGTTAGTTTTTCACTTTTTTAGTTTTTCAGTCAGTAGTCTGAACTACTGAAAGACGCTTGCTGAGCTGTGTCCGTCTGATCAACATATTTAATATCAACATGTCTAATATCTGACTCAGTCAGCGACTAGGAGTCAGGAGCAGCAGCTACCTACAGCCAATGAGATCACAAAAAGTATCTCCTGCTTTACCAGAGCCATTTATGTAGAGTCTGACCACTTCCTGTCCCCCTGTTATATCAGTAAATGACTATTAAACTCTAAAGAGAGAGTGAGTCCTCTATTAATGGAGGGAATGGAGCTAAAAGCTAAAAAGCTACGTTTAAAAGTCATATTTTATAACGGAAGTTAAAAACTCAAAAAATCATGTCTGCAGTTCGAAAACATTTGATATAGTTCTGTTTTGAGGACATAAGTAAATATTTCAGTAAAAAACTGATCAGACTTTTATAAACTCAGACATATATGAACTTGTTCATGCTGGACTCACTTTAAGTGTGTATTCTCCTCTCTTTATAGATAGATTGTGTGTGTGTCTGTGTGTGTTCTGCCCAGACGCTGTGTGTGTGTGTGTGTGTGTGTGTGTGTGTGTGTGTGTGTTTGTGGCAGACAGTCAGACAGTGAGGTTAATCAGGACAGAAGGAAATTGTCTTTTCTGAAAGGGGAATCTTATATATGATTCATGTCTTTTGGTCGATGCCAGTTTTCATTAGTTTCGTTTTTCTCCAGGTAAAATCCTGCTGGAGCATCAAAACAGACTGATCTCCACCCCCTGAAGAGCACAGAGGAATGCCTGAAGCCTCCAGGACACGACCTGCAGCCCGTCCTCACATCCTGAGATCCTCAGATCCTGAGATCCTGAGCTAGACTTCTGAGAAATGTACAGCAGGAGAGCACACACACACAGCGTCCGGGCAGAAAACACACACACACACAGTCACATCCTGACTGATATATAACCAGAGACTTCTTATACGGCACATATTTATTAATTATTAGTTAATAACTCTGGTTTTATTTCTCAATATCCTCCTGAGACCCAGACTTTAGCTTGGTGTGCATTTTTAGTTTTTGAAACATTTTGCAAAATATTAACATTTTAAAATGTTTCCTTGCCATTTGGTATCAGAAGTCACCCAATAACTCCAAAAACGAAAGTAAATAACCAAAATTCAAACGTAAAATTCAATGAGATTTTTTACCTGTGCCATGTTTCTCTCTGGGCTGGCTGTAGAAACTTTTGACTGGGATTGCCGCCATCTTGTTTTCAATAACTTAACTATAATGTTGTCATGTGTGCACTAGATAATACAGGTGGTGTCTTCAAATGAGGTAAAAGGGTCAACCATTTAAGTATAATGCTGCAGAGAAGCAGAAATGTAATGTCCTCATATGAGGACGCAGGGTCTTAAGATGATATATTAGCATTATTATTATTATTACTCCTATATTGCTATTTGTATATTGATATATTAGTATTCGTTTATTAGATTGTTAATATATTAGTCGAAATGCAGCCCACATCAATAGTGCCAACAGGATATAGTAAAGTTATTAGGTCAGCTCACTAAACTGCAGTGTGAAACTAAAACTATCCGCACTAAATGAAAACAAAGATCACTCTGATGAATTTCTAATGATTTAAATCTACTTTTAACACTTGATAAAACACTTTGGTCTCAGTTTCTGTAGTTCTATTGTGTTGAGCGTCTCTAACACCTCCACTCTAACCCAAACACACTCTCTACTCCTCACACTCTGTTCATGAGTATAAAGCACGTCTTTATACAGAGCCTTTCAGTTCCTAACAGCATTCTTCACACCACACCGGTGCTCTACCCAACAATACACACAACTCACATCCACACACCGCTCTCCCATATCAGCCTGGAGAATACCCGCTCCCCGAGCAAACAGAACAACAGAGGTACCAGAGGATTTTCACTATTTTTGTATAGGTGTTTTAGATTTCTCTCTGTACTTTTATTTAGAAATTAGTCAGCCAATGAATGTTTATAAAAGCCTGTTATAAACACAAACGCTTTAATCAATCACCAATCAATAAGAAGAGGTTGTTCTGCAGCTTCATGTTCTGACCGTTTCCTAATCTTTACTATATTCCTAATGCCATATAATATAATATGATTAACAATATGTGTTTTTAGGGTCATTAATTAAAACAAAGCCAAAGTTTTCTATACCCTAATAAAGTTACGATAACCAAATGTATATGATATATAATTCCTTCTATAGAATAATAAACTATACACATTCGATACTGTGGATTAAGCAATGCTCCAACTGAATCAGTGATGAGTCTGAATCAGTTTCTCTGATTTTGCTATTTATAGGTTTATGTTTGAGTAAAATGAACATTGTTGTTTTATTCTATAAACTACAGACAACATTTCTCCCAAACTCCAAATAAAAATATTCTCATTTAGAGCATTTATTTACAGATATGAGAAATATCAAAATAATAAAAAAGATGCTTTAAATCTTTCAGACCTCAAATAATGCAAAGAAAACAAGTTCATATTCATAAAGTTTTAAGAGTTCAGAAATAATCAATATTTGGTGGAATAATCCTGGTTTTTAATCACAGTTTTAATTTCATGCATCTTGGCATCATGTTCTCCTCCACCAGTCTTACACACTGCTTTTGGATAACTTTATGCTGCTTTACTCCTGGTGTAAAAATTCAAGCAGTTCAGTTTGGTGGTTTGATGGTTTGTGATCATCCATCTTCCTCTTGATTATATTCCAGAGGTTTTTAATTTGGTAAAATCAAAGAAACTCATCATTTTTAAGTGCTCTGTCAATATTTTTCCAGAGCTTTATATATTCAGATATTTATGGATAGTTTATATATGAAGCCACTGAAGCTGAGCGCTGAGAACAGAACCAAAACCTAACCTTTATTAGAATTAACCCCGCCTCCTCTTCTAAAAGCATTAGCTCATCCTCTCGCTCCCCCCTGCTTTTATCTGCATCTCTTCTATGAAACCTGCCAGAAGTTCAGATGTAGAGCAGAGTCTGAGGTGGAGTGAGGGGATGAGTGTGCAGGGTGATTTATCACAGCCAGCGAGGAGCTGGTACCGCCTGCCTCAGACCGGGGGGAGGGGAGATTCTGAGAAACTTCTGGAGACAACAGGAATAGAAAGTTAGAAACACCTCTAAACCACAGCAGAGAAACTGATCACATTATATCTGCTGTTTCTCATCAAATAGAGATGATTTAATAGAAATCAGAAAGTGCAAAAAGGGTGAGGTGCAGCTGTGGTTAATAGGGTTTGGTGCAAAATATCATTTTCATGATATACTGTATTGTTTTTATTTTTAATACATTATTAATGGGCTTCAAATATCAATATATATATACATATATATATATGTATATATATATTGAATGTTGGTTGTGAAAAAAGGCACTGAAAGAAATGTCTCGGAACTAAAAATATCAGTGCTTATTTATAATACTTTGCATCAAAAGATATATAGTTTAAGCAGTTTAAGTAAGGCTATTATGTCTGATCTGAATAAAGCTCCAGTATGAGAATAAGATTAATCTTGTTGGCACTGAGTGTTCCAGCGCAGTTTTAAGCGCTGCCACTATGATCTTTGAGAGAGATCGTTGTTTCGAATCCCGGTCATGCAGCTCGCCATCAGCTGCCGGACCCTGAGAAAGCACAGTTGCCCATGCTGTTTCTCTTTCCCCTATTCATCACTACTAGAGTGATGTGGATCAGCACAAGGCTGCATCTGTGAGCTGATGTATCAGAACCGAGTCGCTGCGCCTCTTTTCTCCGAGTGTTAGCGCTGTGATGCTACTCGGCAATGCTAAAGCATCAGCAGCAGCTCGAAAATAAACTAATCCTGCCCAGATAGAGCTTATGTTACACAGTTAAAGTCATTCAGAATTTTGTAAATTGAAAGTTGTAAATTGTATTATTTAACTATTTTAATTCTTTCACACGGATGCATAATTTCTTTGAGCGTCAGCTAAAGATAAGAAAACACAGACTGATCCACTGCTCAGCCCAAACACACAATACAGCGTCTCTGAGCTCAGAAACTCTTCAGAAAAGCTCTCGAGTCGCCATTCAGCCTAAAGACAAAGAGCCGGCGCGGTAAGAGTCCTGCTGGTTACCATAGAGACGCATAACTATGGCCCCCTCGCGGCGCGAGAGCTGCCCGCCTGCCCCAAACTCCAACACACACACTCCACCACATACCCTAACACACACACACACCCCTCCACACACTTCCCAGAACTGCAGCACCCAGCAGAAAATAGGTCAAAGCCTCATTAAGGAGGAGCCCACCCAGCAACCATTCCCCCAAACACTTATCCCCCAACACCACCACTAACACCACCCAACACCACCCACACCACCCACCCATCACATTCCCGCAGACCTGTCTCACAGTAACACACTCCCACACACTGATCATCATACTGACCCATAATCAAACTCCAAACTTTTAGCCTCATCAACAAACTTCACTGCTTTTTTTAACATTTACAAACTTTCATTTTACTTCTGAATAAATATTGTTTCAGAAAATACTGTTGTATTTTTTAAAGCTCCTGTACTACAAGTCCCACTATCACACGAGCCACACCGAGGACTGACACTCGCAGATACCAAATACACAATCTATGAATACCACTTTAAAATAAGACTACCTTTATAAAGGGTTAATAAATGGTTTACAATTAGTTTATTAATGGTTACTAATTAAGTTGTAAATGACGTAGAAAGGACAACAGTATAGATGGCTGTGGGTTCACTATTTGCCAAACAACAGGTCATTGTTGCCCTTTCTACTTATGTGTTATAATATTATTAATGATCATTTTTAAGGCATTTACAACCGAATTAGCAACCATTTATAAACTATGTGTAAACCATTTATAAACCATTTATAAAGGTAGTCTTATTTTAAAGTCGTACCCAATTTATTAACAAGAGGACTACGCTTACAGGGGTGGTTAGGGACAGCCAGGGTCAATAACAGGGAGGCAGCAAATATATAAACAACATACCAGAGTGTGAAACACAAAACGGGGTCATACACGGTGAATCCAGCAGGTAAAAGGGCAAGGCAAAACAAGTAGTCAAGAAACACGAAATGAGACTGTAAACAAAGGAAAAAATTAAGAAAATGTGTTGTAGAAGAGCTAGATAACTAGATTAAATACTCGACAAGTATTGAGCTAAGGAAACAGCAGGGTATTTATATTAAACAACAGGTGTGGACAATCAGTAACTGGGGGAGCGGGAACGCCGTAGCATCACGTGATTTAGGAAAGTCCGGTGTGAGTGAATCAGAGTCCAGAGCAGGCACACTGACAAGTACAATGGCCAAAATATATATATATTTTTTAAGAAAACACTGTTACCATAAATAAAGTGAAAAAAATGACAAAATATATATTTATATACAGCTTACAGCTGCTTTGTAGCATTGGAAATAATCCGTGCTTTGGAAAGGGATGAAACAAAATGAAAATGTACAAATTTACAGCATTTCCACACTTTTACACTAACAGCACATTCACACTTTCATCATCATAATAACTAGAAAAAGACCCAGAAACACAGAGAACTCTGTAACTATTAAAAGTAGAAGATCTTTCTTTTCTTTAGAGAAATTACAGATGAAGTCAGAGAGCGGTGAGTACTGTTTCTACACCTTCAAATAAAGACTCTTAGAAACTGGAGATAAAAACTGCTACAGGAAGACGTCTGGCTGACCCACATGGAAACAGCAGCTTTAGCCTTTAGCTCAGATTAACATGATTAAGAACTGAGTCTCAGTTTCAGCAGAGAAGAGAAGATATTAGATAATTAGAGTTATTGATCAGATAAAGATAAAATAATAAAGCAGAGTGTCTGGGTTATCATGCAGCGCTGTACAGTAGGTTTATTTGTTTTATATAAACTGAATAAAAACTGATCTCAGGTCTGTAGTGGTCTGTACTGTTCCGTATGTAAAAGAGAAAGGATTGGAGGGGGGTCGTATTGTTCTGGCGGTTCTCGCTGTCAGTGAGCGTCTGATTGGTCGGATGCTCGGTGTCTGTCGGCAGTGGGCAGGATGTGGTGTATGGCCTGTGTGTGCTCCTCACAGCGGGGGGGCTTTTCAGATTATCACCCATTCTATCAACCTGACCGCCAGCTGGCTCCACTTCTAATTCCCAATTACAGCACCGCACCTCTCCCCTACACACACTCATACACACACTCTTACACACACACACCCACTCACACAAACACACACACACACACACACACACACACACACACTCACACACACACAATGCAGATTGCACTGCCTAAATCCACCACTACTACTATAGGTACGATATGATACGATATTATCACCATACATAACCCACAATAATAATGATATCTCGATACTGTGATTCTGTGATACTCGATATTGTCACAAGACAATTCTCTACAATATTAACAGTAATGACGAAGTAAATTTAGTAAATCTAGTTAGGGAGTTTAGAGCGCCTATTTTTTAATAAATAAATCCATATGTGATACCACATATTGATATACAATACTGTATATGTTCACATCTTACTCTCCAATATACATCTCTGGGAAAAAATAAGATTTCACTTAAAAATGATGATTTTCTTTGATTTTACCAAATTGAAATCCTCTGGAATATAATCAAGAGGAAGATGGATGATCACAAACCATCAAACCACCAAACTGAATTGCTTGAATTTTTACACCAGGAGTAAAGCAGCATAAAGTTATCCAAAAGCAGTGTGTAAGACTGGTGGAGGAGAACATGATGCCAAGATGCATGAAATTAAAACTGTGATTAAAAACCACCAGGATTATTCCACCAAATATTGATTATTTCTGAACTCTTAAAACTTTATGAATATGAACTTGTTTTCTTTGCATTATTTGAGGTCTGAAAGCTCTGCATCTTTTTTGTTATTTCAGTCATTTCTCATTTTCTGTAAATAAATGCTCTAAATGAGAATATTTTTATTTGTAATTTGGGAGAAATGTTGTCTGTAGTTTATAGAATAAAACAACAATGTTCATTTTACTCAAACATAAACATATCTAGATTTCAGCATTAGCACAAAGTTCCCGTATTAGTGGATCTCTAATATAAATCTCCACACATCACTCATACATAAGTTCTGATGCATATAAAAACACAATATAGTAAATATAATAGAAACTGTCTGTTGCTCCAGGTGGTTGCATCCCTGCTTACATCTCAACAGTCACACACACACACACACACACACACTCACACACACACACACAGACCTGCCAAATACAGCTGGTCTCTACAACAACAAAAAGAAATAGGAGGATATGAATTAAATCAGCTTCTGATCTGTAACTGACTGAAGCTCAACTCCGGCAACAACAAGCTGCCAAAAACAGCCGGTTCCTGACAAACTCATTACAAATTATACAAATATCTTACATTTTACACCCGACAGGCAGCCGTTCAGCATTACTGTGACCAGAGAATAAACAAAACTAAAACAAACAGCAGAGTAATCCCATCAAACTAACTTCTACAGACTTCTAATTAAATAACCATTCATTTTTTGGCTGCATTACATCTTTACAAAAGTTGATTATAGAAAAAACAACCTTTAAACAAACTCAAATAATAACCGCACACTACACAAGAACAGTACACAGCAAATACTATAAAAATACAAGACAAACAAGACACACACATACAGTACTTTATCTGTATTATTTACTACATCGTAGATTAATATTACAGACTTAAAACCTATAAAGGAACACATATGGAAAAAGGTAGTAGACAAAAAAAGTGTTTGGCCTTAAAAACACCTGATATAAAAATATAAAAACCCAACCAAGGTAATTTTTGGGACAAGTTGAAGCAAAAGCAGGTAATAAGATTTTAGCAGCTCTAGAAGCTCTTTGTTTTATAATTTATCAGGTTTAGATCAGGAGATTAATAGGGATTGTAGGAATAACACTTTTTTACTCTTTAAAACAGAATTATATATATATAAGTCCCGCAATCGATTTTGGTAACACTTGACTTGGATGGTCCATTTGATGGCCTCTTTGATGCTCAATTAACATTCAGCTGCATGTCTATTAAATGCAAATGAACTAAAAGGTGAAAGTAAATGATTCTCTATTGAATAAAACCCTACATTCAACTCTAACACAAACGCTTATCTTAATATATTGGGATTGGGTTTAAGGTTAGATTTTTTAAGCTTAGGTTAAGGTTAGGGTTAGTGTTAGATGTAGGGTTAGATTTTATGGTCGATTAAGGGTTAAGTTAGGGTTAGGTTCTATTTTGAATCATTTACATTCAACATAGTGTTAAATTAAATTTAATGGACATTCAATTCAGTGTTAGTTGAATGTCAGTTGCGCATTAATAAGGCCATAAAATGGACCATCCAAGAAAAGTGTTACCTTGTTTTTTTTGTATGTCTTTAATATTAATTTACATTGTAGAAAATACATTAAATATAGAAAAACCTTGAATGAATAAGAAGGCGTGTCTAAATTTTATATTCAATGTAACTATAACTTTGAATCAGTAAAAAAAAATACTTTAAAACAGTTAACTCAAGAGCAGCTGATCATCCAGAGGAAACAAACTCTAGACTCTGCTGTTTAAGTAACTTTTTAGCAGTGTTGAGAACATTTTCTCTGTTTTCTCTGGATGTTCTGAGCTGGATTTTTAGCAGAGATACTTCTGCTGTCTGGGATTCTGGAACTTTTCCATCTCATTCATTCATTCACTTCTCTTCACTTCTCTTCACTTCCACTCTTCAGTCTCCCCCCATCCTGCGGCTCATCAGGATGCTAAACCACACTAAACTTCTCATTACTCAGCAGCTCTGGAGTTTACTGTAGTTATTCTTACCCCATCTCATCACCATCATCACCATCATCACCATCATCACCATCAGCATCACCACGGTCTTCTGCGGTCCAGAACAGACTCCTCCAGAATCCATATCCTCAGATTCTCCTCACTCACAGTCCGAACACCACCAGCTCCCCCAGCATCTTCCATCCAGCACTACTTCTCAGACTGAATGAGAGTGTGTGTGAGAGTGTGTGAGTGTGTGTGTGTGTGTGTGTGTGTGTGTGTGTGTGTGTGTGTGTGTGTGTGTGCACTATGCTGAGCCCATGGTATTTACTCTGTGAGGGCTGGAGGGAAAACACGGACTGGATTTTTTTTAGGAACTGGATTGTTCTCTCTTGTGTTCAGCAGTTAAAAATCTACTTCTCCTCCTTTCCTCCTTTTTCCTGCTCTTCTGTTTCAAGCTTTTAAATCAGTCCCTGGTCGCAAAGAATGTTGAACAAACGTTGAGTTTTTGGTTGCATTGCATATTTTAACCCTTTCATTCCTGAATTTTGTTCCAGTGATGAACAAAAATACATCAAATGTAAAAATGTAAAATATAGATTATTTGCCTTTTTATGTCCATATCAGTGAAATTATACTTATATGAAGCTTAACATCTTTTTATTCTGTATAACTTGTATGTAAGTTCTTCCTTTTCATCAAGTGCTATTAAACAGTAAAACAAACCGTTTAAAATCATGAGAAAAAGTGTGTTTATTCATTATCTCGGATGCTGTTATGCTTTACGTCAGTTTGCAGACTTTTGGTTTTCCAGTGCACAGTTAATCTGCTGTCTGTGATTAATCACAGTTCATTCATTGGGAGTGTTTACTTTTCCACATACTGTGGGTCTGGTTAGAATAGGATTTATGTTTAGGTTTGGATGGGTTTTAAATCATTTAAAAATGGTATAAATTGATATAAAAAGGTATATGTTAACACTTTCAGACCCTGCATCCATTAAACAATAAACATCATGTATTTTCTTTTGTTTTAATGTTTTGTTGCACATAACAGTATTTAAGAGCTGCTGTTCATTAGAATAGAGCATGAACCAGCCAATCAACAAGTTAATAAACCAATGAAACAGTAGCTTGGCTCCACCCACTGCAAAAACACTGGAAAACAGTGTAACAGGTGACTTATAACACTTTTTAATCCTGTTTTGTACTCTTTAGAGATGGTTTATGAAATGAAAAAGCAAAATTAAATATAAAATATTACAAACAGGTTTTCAATGGAATAGATATAAAAAAAAAACAATAAATAATTAAATAAAAATAAGCTGTGTTTACTAAGGTCAATATAAATAGAAATAAAGAACACCACCCTTAAACAAAATTGTCTTTATATATATATATATATATATATATATTTTTTTTTTTTTTTTTAGAGTACAGAACATTAAAAACAGCTGGAGGTCTGATCCAGTTCCCACGCTCCAGATCCGGACCGCTCCAGTCCAGGTTTAGCTGATGTTCGGTGAGTCAGAGTCTGACTGGCTGAGTCTATTGTGAACTGAGGGCTTATCCCCCAATACCCTGCTGCCCTGTCGCCCTGCTGCCCTGTCGCCCTGCTGCCCTGTCGCCCTGCTGCCCTGTCGCCCTGCTGCCCTGTCGCCCTGCTGCCCTGTCGCCCTGCACTGAAAAAAAATACTAATAATAATTTATACAATATTACTCAAATTATTTATGATACATAATATATTATGTATATAATATATTATATAATATTTTTGTTTAACACAAATATTACACTGTACATTACACTCAACACACAAATGGCATGTAATACATTATTTTTAGTACAATAAAACACATGTATTACATGCCACCTGTGTGCTGAGACAGTGAGACATAAATAAATAAACTATACAAAAAATTAATATTAAATAAATGAATTGAGTAATATTGTATAAATGAAGTAATGGTAATTAGGTAATATTGTATGCAGAAATGAAGTAAAGAAAAGTCTTGAAACTGAGTTGAAGTTACTTAAACTTACATTAAATTAAATTTACTTAAAAAAAGCAAATGCAGAAAGTTGCAAAACTTTTTTTAAATAAATTTTAAGAATAATTTATTTCAGTGTACGCCCGTCCTGCTCCCGCCGGGTCTGTACGGGACCCTGGCAGCCCGTAGCTCCAGCGTGCCGGTTCTGGGTTGCTTGGTGGCCTGAAGAGTTCGGACTCTCTCTGAATTCCTGAGAGACAGATTATTAAAGACTCCAGCGGGACGGGTTCTCCTTAATGGACACGAAGAGCACCAGACATTTCATTCAAATGAGACGAGCATCATGTGATCCAGATGTTTTTTGGATGAGGGAAATGTGATCATTTCTTAATGTTTGTGCGTCATGACAAATATAAAATTAAGATTATGCAAACTGTAAATAGTGATATATAACAGAAACTCTATAAATAAAATGTTGAATGATATTGAACGCACATTTTTTTCACTATAAGATGAAAATGAATAGCCCCCTCTAACAGACCCAACACCGTCCCCACACTTAATATAATGATCTAGAACCGGCACTGTTGGGCCCTCAGGAAAGTTGGGCTCTAAGAGAAACATCCTGAGTCTCGTCTCCTGTAGACGCAGGCTGTCGGACAGCGGTGTGGATAACACTCACCAGAACACAGAACTCACTACCACTACAAACACCAGCACTACTATCAGCTCTGAGACTAAAACCAACCCCCCTGCGGTGCACAGTAACGATAAGAGATGCTGGAGATGATGGATGAAGGTATAGATGAGGATATAGATTACACTACATCTGTAAATGCAGCTTAATAAATACTGTCCCTGTCAATCAATCAATGCTTAATAAAGTATTATTATAAATTATTCCAGCTAACCCTTCTCCAGTAGTTTTGGTAAATTATCGCATTTTTCTTGGGTTAAACTACAAATCTAAACCTAACCAAAACATTAATAAACCAAAACTGAGTAAAAAATGTAAAAAAAAAAAAGAGTTTTTAAAAAGTATTAAAAGTGATTAAACATGTTCATACAGTTTCCACAAATTATCAGGACTTTTACACACAACACACACACACACACTCATCACACACACACATGCTTCTTAGTCATCTCAACAGACAAAGCAAAAAAGCAAAAAATAAAACATTCAATAGGCTGAAGTCCGCACTCTCTTATCTCTACAGCCTCCCTGTTTCTGTCAGATTTATACTCCTCCTAATCTCTGCCAACTCAACTAAAACCAGTAATCTCATCCCACTCAGATACCTCACTCACCAACAATCCCACTATTATTATTAATCCTGACAATTACTCACATTATACACAGCTTTTACATTAACTCACCAGTTCTATTAAAACACGTCATTAATGGGAGAGCACTTCAGTTTCTCTGATTTTTCTATTTATAGGTTTATGTTTGAGTAAAATGAACATTGTTGTTTTATTCTATAAACTACAGACAACATTTCTCCCAAATTACAAATAAAAATATTCTCATTTAGAGCATTTATTTACAGAAAATGAGAAACGGCTGAAAAAACAAAAAAGCTACAGACTTAAAATGGTACATAATCTACTGAACTCAAATGGTACAGTTTGAGTGAGTTTAAAGCAAAAAAGAAACTAAAACTGAAATGGAAAAAAATGCATATTGTGAAAAAGGGAAATGGTACTTTTTAGGAAACAAGTCATTAGTTAACAATATACAGCTGCTTTATAGCAATAGAAATAATCCGAGCTTTGAAAGGGAATAAAACAAAAGGTTTATAAAACTGTTTTATAAATGAGGTTTTCTCTGTTTGGCAGAATTCTCTGGAAACCCTGAATCTGTGAGAAATCCCCGTTTCCTCCAACCGTTCAGGAGATCAGCAGAACGTGGAGAACGCCGCGCCGGACGCATGATTTATAACCACACTGCTGACTGAAGACGTCCTGCGCTCAGCCGCGGGGGCGGAGTCAGATATAACGGGTTTAATCTGATTATCCTGAGATAAGATGTAGGGCAGAACCCCCTTTCTTTAAACAAAAGACCCCCCCATAGACCACGCCCCCTTCAGCTCACAAACAAGCCATACATAAATACATCCATACAGTCCTGTGTGAAAATGAGAGTAGAGTGAGGGTCAGCTGCTCTAAATATGAAATAAAAACTAATAATTAATTCAGCTGCTGATATTAAACTCAACATACAGAAACACGCAGAGAAAACATCGTCAAAAACACCCACAAACACACACAGAGTACAGAGACCTGAACTTTACAAACTTATATATAGTCATCGTGCCTTTTGGGTCATATATTTTTAATGAAAAATGTGTGAAAAATATATATTTTTTATAATTTCTTCTGATAGTTCATTAGTTCAGACTAAAAAACATTTCCAACCTCAGAAATAAACACAATTTGACTTTTAAGCAGTTTATGGAAATTGTTTATTTTTCACCTTCATATTTTATCAAAAATTTTTGGGGTTGAGTGTGATGGGGTTGAGTGTGACGGTGTTGAGTGTGACGCTGTTGAGTGTGACGGGGTTGAGTGTGATGGGTTGAGTGTGACGGGTTTGAGTGTGACGGGGTTGAGTGTGATGGGTTGAGTGTGATGGGTTTAGTGTGACGGGGTTGAGTGTGATGGGTTGAGTGTGACGGGTTTGAGTGTGACGGTGTTGAGTGTGATGGGTTGAGTGTGACGGGGTTGAGTGTGATGGGTTGAGTGTGTCGGGTTTGAGTGTGACGGGGTTGAGTGTGATGGGTTGAGTGTGACGGGGTTGAGTGTGACGCAGTTGAGTGTGACGGTGTTGAGTGTGATGGGTTGAGTGTGACGGGGTTGAGTGTGATGGGGTTGAGTGTGACGAGGTTGACTGTGATGGGGTTGAGTGTGACGGGGTTGAGTGTGACGCAGGTGAGTGTGACGGTGTTGAGTGTGATGGGTTGAGTGTGACGGGTTTGAGTGTGACGGGGTTGAGTGTGACGGGGTTGAGTGTGACGGGGTTGACTGTGATGGGGTTGAGTGTGATCATATTGAGTGTAGCAGTTTGAACTTGCTGAGGTTAAATATGACTGGGTAAAAAAAAAACTCCAATAAAGTAAAACTGTTTAGTTGATTGATTTTTTAACATTCTGAAATATCTTTCAGCTAAAATGTCATAATAGTTTGTACAGACCTATAATAATTGTGTAAATTGCTAGCTTTTATATTCTTTTACCCAATATTGTCAAATTAAAGATATATATATCTTATATATTTTCCATCTTTATCCCAGTAAATCTTAATCTAAAAGACTCACGCTGTTCTCTGAAGGACATATGGGGAGACAGAAGACTTTGCTCACAGTGCAGAAACACAGTAAAGTAGATTAGAGGGGCATTTCTGAAAGATTTACTCAGAGAGTAGAGATTCAGTAAATCTCCTCCTGAAGCTGATCAGACTCTGAGCCCCACACACTGATGATACATCACTTTTAACTAATGTCTTAATTAATTTCTAAGAATTTAAAGAGTTGAGAAATCAATATTTGGTGGAATAATCCTGATGGTTTTTAATCACAGTTTTAATTTCATGCATCTTGGCATCATGTTCTCCTCCACCAGTCTTACACACTGCTTTTGGATAACTTTATGCTGCTTTACTCCTGGTTCAGTTTGGTGGTTTGGTGGTTTGTGATCATCCATCTTCCTCTTGATTATATTTTATTCTGAGCTGCACTGTAACTCCTCTATAATCAGACTCAGTGATGGAGAAGACCTCCCAGTCTGCAGGAATCTGAGAGAAAAGGTTAATTCGGGTCGTTAGTAAATTTGGGCTGTTTGGTTCTCAGACCCCCAACCTTACAGACCCTCTATTCCAGAACCAGTGAAAGAGTTTTAATGGGGGTTTTAAGTGACCGGATCCCTCAGGACCAATACAAACGTCCTCATGATTGTTCTGTTCTAACTGTGAATGAAGGTGGTTGAGGGCCGTAAACGGCTCGATGGCTCTGCTGTGTTGGGAGAGCCTGGGTTCCACAATCTAGATCTCCAAAAGAAACAATCAATAAATCAATTAATCAATCAAATAATCTTTATTTAAACTCAGAATACATTGAGGGTGAGCCTTGTTTACAGTGTAGCTTATGAGCTAATTATAGAAGAGGGAGAAGAAGGGATTGTGAATGTAAATGTAATATTTAAAAATGTGACTAGGAGAAAGTTTTTCCCACTCCTCAATGCAGAATTCTTTCAGCTGTTTCAGCACACATTGGGTTGATTGCATGCACAATCCAATTTCAAATCTGTGATGGGTTTTTGTCATATTTCATTCCAAGTATTACTTCTTGGTACAGTTATTTTTTGTAAGTCTTTAAGAGGAGGTTTATTGGTGTTCTGCAGAATAAAGAAAAGAATAAACATGTAAAACCAAACACAAGCCAGATTTTTCACACTGTCTAGCCTAATCAGGATTGCCAGCTAGGGGTTTACCTCTTATACAGTGCATTAGACATGATCTTATACACTGCAAAAACATTTATTGACTTAAATGAACATTTTTTAGCTCATTAAATCATTTCTTGGACTGTCTGACCTGTAGTCACAGACTAACAAACACTTTAAAATGGTTCTAAACACCACCCAAAACATTTCATTATTATTATTAAAGGAAGGATTTTCAGTGCTATAAAACCCTTTCTGATTAAAGTGTATTTGTTCATGTTTTTTTAGATTTGAACCTTAAAATGTATCTTTTCTATTTTACTCTTTACTGCATGTTTACAGTATGACTCTGTTTCAGCTCAGTAATAACAGTAGTATCAGTGCTGTTAGTGGGGGATCAGCAGCGGAATGGAGGAATATTACATTCTTAGCTTTTAAGATCTTTGTCTGTCTGTCAGATTATGTTTGAGACAGAGCAGGACCGGGACCGAGGTAAACACCGGGACATCCTGCAGGTACATCATCACACCGAGCCCTGCAGAAATATGCAGCAATAAAGAACAGAAACCATGTTTACACAGAATAAAAAATATTATTATTATTATTATTATTATTATTATTATTATTATTATTATTATTATTATTATTATTATTATTATTTTACGCTCTTTATTTGGCATAATGTACTCTTAATCGTTAAAACGTTTAACAGTCTTAAAATGGTATCATTTAATGTTACAGTTGAAGTTCTGCTAGTACAACAATGAAGGGGAAAATAATATGTTTTGTTTTTTCACATAAATATCTGTTTTGCTTTGTGATTGGTTAATGAATTTGCATGATCTGTCTTGTATTGTAAAATGTTTGTAAAATGCTGGTGCCTTACCTTAAACCCAACACTTATATTATTAATATTATTATTTTATTGTTTTTCATATATATATATAAGCTTTTTATTTGGCATAATGTACTAAATAGTTAAACAGTTTAATAGCCTTAAAATGATACAATTTAATGTTACAGTTTAGTACAGGTCCATCAAACCATATTACTACCACCACCATGTTTCATAGATGAGATAAGGTTCTTATGCTGGAATGTGGTGTTTTCCTTTCTTCAAACACTTTCTTCAAAGCTTTTCAACTAAACCAAAAAGTTCTATGTTTATAACATTTAAAATATTGTAAAAAAATATATATATATTAAACATAAAGTATTTAATTATTTAGTTATTTATTATGCTATCTATATTCTGACCCTGTTAGTTGTATTAAACTGTAATAAACTTTTAATGTACGCTAGATTGAGTCACAGTATAATGTGAAAGAGAAGAGATGGCTCCCTCTGTTGGTCACTGTGAAGAACTGCAACAACAAAATCTCAAAACAGTTATTAGACATAGAGCCAAATAGTCAAGTCAAGTCAAGTCAAGAGGCTTTTATTGTCATTACATCTGAGTACAGGTACACAGTGTGATGAAATTACGTTCCTGCGGAACCATGGTGCAACATAGAACAACAAGCAATAGACAACATAAAGTGCAGGAGTGACGACAGTGCAACATAAAATTATAAAATTATAACACTAAATAACAATAAATACAATCAATACAAAAGACGAGACAATTTAAAGACAGGACAGTGCAGTACCGATACAGTATAATAAAGTGTATAGTGGGGATAAGGTGCAGAGATGTGTGACATACTGTAACATATAGAACATATATAATCACAGCAGTTACTGAGGTAGAGTTTATAGTTTTTAAGAGTGCAGCAAATAAAGTCATGTCAGCCTCTGTGTGCTGACTGGGTGTGTGTGTGGGTGAAGTTCAGTTCTTTGTGAGTGTAAAGGGGGGGGGGGTGTACAGTTTAGTTTTGTGTAAAGGGGGGGGGGGTGTACAGTTTAGTTTTGTGCGAGTGTGTTGGGTGAGTGGTGGGTGGGGTGGGGGTTCAGTTCTGTCTCTGTGCGTTGAGAAGTCTGACTGCCTGGTGGATGAAGCTGTTGCAGAGTCCATCAGAGCGAAGAGTTCGTGTGAGGGATGGGTGGGGTCGTCCACAATGCTGGTGGCTTTGCGGATGCAGCGTGTGGTGTAGATCTCGGTGATGGAGGGAAGAGAGACTCCGATGATTTTCTCAGCTGTCCGCACTATCCGCTGTAGGGTCTTGCGGTCGGAGGTGTTGCAATTCCCAAACCAGACGGTAATGCAGGTGCTCAGGATGCTTTCTACAGTGCCTCTGTAGAACATGGTGAGGATGGGGGGTGGGAGATGTGCTTTCCTCAGTCTCCGCAGGAAGTAGAGGCGCTGCTGGGCTTTCTTGGTTATGGAGCTGGTGTTGAGGGACCAGTTGAGGTTCTCTGCAATGTGAACACCGAGGAACTTGGTGTTATCCACAATTTCCACAGCAGAGCCGTTGATGTTCAGCGGGTGGTGGACACCTGGAGCTCTCCTGAAGTCAACAACCATCTCCTTGGTTTTATCCACGTTTAGAGAGAGGTTGTTGGTTCTGCACCAGTCCGTCAGCCACTGCACCTCCTCTCTGTATGCTGACTCGTCGTTCTTGCTGATGAGGCCAACTACAGTTGTGTCATCAGCGAACTTGATGATGTGGTTTGAGCTGTACTTTGCAGTACAGTCATGAGTCAGCAGAGTGAACAGCAGTGGGCTGAGCACACAGCCCTGGGGGGCGCCGGTGCTCAGTATGGTGGTGCTGGAGGTGTTGTTTCCAATCCTGACTGATTGTGGTCTCTCAGTCAGGAAGTCTAAAACCCAGTTGCAGAGGGAGGAGTTCAGGCCCAGCAAGCTCACAGCAAGACACAGAGAGTAAAAATTAAACCTTGTATTTATTCTTTTATCATATAAAAATATAATTTAAATAAATATTTAGATCTTAATAAGTATATATTAAACTAAAATAAAAATAAAACTGAACTGCAAATGGTATGTAAATGAATGATTTATTTATCTTAAATTACATTAATAATTTAAGACCTGCACAATTATTTATTTTCTACAGGAGAGGGAAGGCTTTAATAATCATATCCTCCATATTAAACTGATGAATATAGTTTTCTCTGTTTGGTGTGATGGTTGTGTGGTGGTTGGATGGGTGGATGGGTGGGTGATAAAACCCTATGTCTGACCACTGCTGCTGCTGGACTAAGGAGGCAGGAAGGGCAACTGCCCCCCCTGGTGCCCCATGGTTGAAAAAGCATCACAAAAGTGCCCCACTGCAGTGAGATCTTTCACTAGCAATAATAAATTACATATACTCTACTCAGGGTCACTGTTTGCAAGACTGCAACTAGATTCTTTCTGAGATTATTTAAATTTTATATATATAAACTTTTATATAAATAAATTCCCATTTATATCACAAACCTTTTTCTCACTCCACAGCTCCACCAGTTTAAAATAAAATGTAATAAAATGTAAATGTAATAATTAAAAATAATACAGCATGATTTTCTGTTTTTTTCACAGTTGAAGTGATCCTATGATAAAAATGACAGAACTGCAAAATCAAATATTTATTTTACCTACTGTATATTACAATACGATAGGGATAGATCTCTACATACAGGTGTTGGAGAATGAAACTGAATCACCTGGATTTAGAGCACAATAATTGATTGTGGTGACGGACAGTTCTGGTGGAAACAGGAGAGTTGAGGTGCACATTGAATTCTGGGTGATTTGATCAGCCGTGGTTTTATGTTTTTGGATACAATCTGGGTTAGCACCCGAACATCCCTTTCAGACAGCTTCCTCTTACAGCGTCCACAGTTAATCCTGTTGGATGTGGTTGGTGCTTCTTGGTGGTATGCTGACGTTACCCTGGATACCGTGGCTCTTGATGCATCACAAAGACTTGCTGTCTTGGTCACAGATGCTCCAGCAAGACGTGCACCAACAATTTGTCCTCTTTTGAACTCTGATATGTCTCCCATAATGTTGTGTGCATTGTAATATTTAGAGCAGAACTGTGCTCTTACCCTGCTAATTGAACCTTCACACTCTGCTCTTACTGGTGCAATGTGCAATTAATGAAGATTGAACACCAGGCTGCTCCAATTTAGACATGAAACCTAAAATCCCACACTAAAATGATGACAGGTGTTTCAGTTTCATTGTCCAATGTCCAATTTGTGTGTAGTGAAGCAGTGAAGTAGTGTTACAGATTATTATTATTATTATTATTATTATTATTATTATTATTATTATTATTATTATTATTATTATTATTATTATTGTTTTTACTGTACTTTGGAAATTTGCACAAAACATTAACAGAGTAACATTTGAAGGCAGGCTCACACACTCATTCACCTGGGTAGGTGCATGCACACACACTGTCTTATACACACACACACACACACACACAAACACACACACACTCAGAGCCCTGGTTGTCAATTATTAAAGGAACATGATCCTGCAGAGACAGAGCTCACACTAGCAGTGGCCGTTTTACACAGAGAGACGTGAGAGTTCCTCACTGTTCTGTTTAATCCGATAATATTCTGTTTTATTGATCCTGGATTAATCCTGATGATCAGATAACCTCTGACCTGCACCTGACCCGGCCTGATGGACCCAGGTAAGCACCTGTAACCTGTCTATACCTGACCTTCTGTTCAGATCAGAGACTGCGAGACGTCTGTTTACCTCCGGCTGATGTGATAGAGGATAGCTCTGTAGGAAAGTTATGAGGAATCTGATCTCACACGATTGTAGAGATGTTGCTTTCATGTTAAAGTAGTGTTAAATTCAATTCCAATTAATTTAATTCAACTTTATTATCATTATTCTGATACTGATACTCTATATTAGATAGACATATAATAGATATAACGTGCATAGACAATAAGTACACATATATATAGCTCTGGAGTTTCTTTGATTTTATCAAATTAAAAACCTCTGGAATATAATCAAGAGGAAGATGGATGATCACAAACCATCAAACCACCAAACTGAACTGCTTGAATTTTTACACCAGGAGTAAAGCAGCATAAAGTTATCCAAAAGCAGTGTGTAAGACTGGTGGAGGAGAACATGATGCAAAGATGCATGAAAAAAAACTGTGATTAAAAACCAACCAGGGTTATTCCACCAAATATTGATTATTTCTGAACTCTTAAAACTTTATGAATATGAACTTTTTGTTTTCTTTGCATTATTTGAGGTCTGAAAGCTCTGCATCTTTTTTGTTATTTCAGTCATTTCTCATTTTCTGTAAATAAATGCTCTAAATGAGAATATTTTTATTTGGAATTTGAAAAAAAGGAAATAAATAACATAAATATGGTTTGCTATGTATATTACACATAGACAAAATGCAATACGTTATTTTTTAGACTTGATAATATCAGACAGGATGAGTCTGATTAAACTTTGGAACCAGGAAGATGTACTTAGTAGTATTATACTGTAATTTCACAGTGGGGTGTGATTGTAGTGTCATAAAACTCTCATCTCAGTCCGTACCAGGAAACTTACTGAATAAAAATATTAATATATTGCATGCTGCAATAAAGTCTACATATATATTACAGACTCTATATTTAAGAGACTTAAAATAAAATAATCTTCAACAGTAAAGAAAATAACTGAAATGGTAACTATATGGTTATTTATTGGGGTTAGATTTTAGATTATGGTACCAAGCAGAATTCTACACAATACAGTTATACTTCACAGATATGCATGTTTGTGTGTGTGGGTGTCTGTGTGTGTGTGGGTGTACTTGCTTAGATCAAAATTGGGGACAAATCTCAGAGAACACACCTGTCATTCAGGGACAAATAAAGTAATTGAGGACAAAAACACTGGTCCCTATTTTTAAGCAAAAATAACAGCACAGCTGGCAAACATTTAAACAAACCTGTGTGTGTGTGTGTGTGTTCCTGAATGTGTGTGTGTGTGTGTGTGTGCGTGTGTGTGTGTCTGTGCACAGCCCACTTTCGATGTAAGTCACAGTGGAAGGCAGGAAACTTAATGAAGCGTGGAGGTTAAAGGAGAGCGCCGCTGACTCTCTATCTGAATTAATCAGCTCTGTGTCTGTTTCTCTGCACAGTGGAAAAAGTAGGTTATTTACCTGCTGAAGGATCAAGGAAACCTACTTTAATACTGACCACTCAGGGCAGGGCAACTTTCACTGCATACAGCACTTCCACTTTCCTCATTTCTGGATTTAGATTACTGAATATGTATATTTACAATCGTCTAAATAAGCTCCTGTTCTGCCTTTCACTCAGAGAAATTTCCACTACTTTCTGTAATAACTATTTAACACAGTACAGCACTTTTACTTTGAGTACTTCACTACTAAGAAGTTTGGAGCTTAAAGAACACTTCAACTTCTAGACTCCTCAAGTCACTTTTTGGTACTGTACACTTGTACTTTTAGTATTTTAGTAATACTGAGTACTTTAAAATGACTTCTTTTTAATGTTGTGAAAAAGAAAGGCAACATTAAATAGTGGTAAATGTTTTAATTTCACCTTTTCGGAATGTGTTGCACACCTGTGTGGATTACTAAATTTTAACTAATACTGAAAATGAAGAAAAAACATGACATTTTTTTGGGGTCATGCTGTCTGTAGTGAAATAAGACTATTACAAAAATCATTACAATGACAGTAATCTGAGATTACCTAAGAACTCAGTAGTTTAAATTGAATAGTTTAAGTAAAATACATTTATTCGTTTTCTCTCTTCAGTCAATATACCAAACATTCCTGATGGTCCAGAAATGCACCCAGCTGGATCTTCAGGAGTTCAGGAGACTCCTCATCCATCTGGACCCAGAGCTCCTCAATCCCGTCCTCCCGGTTTACCAGCGTACGATTCGGTCAGTATCGTTACGACAGGTCCGCTCAACGACACGGACAGCATCCACACTGCTCATCCGGTAACCGACGGCGACAGCATCCACACTGCTCATCCAGCGTACGACACAGATAGCACCCAAACAGCCCACCTCACCTGCGATACAGACAGCAACCGGACCCTGAACCCGGCGTACGACACGGACAGCACCCGCGCCCTCCACCCGGCCTACGGTCTGGAGCACCTCTCAGCAGAGGGGGGGACGGGTCCAGCTGGAGCTGAAGGAACCACCTGCACAACCAGCAATGCAGTGAATCCCTCTGAAGAACCTCCACCCTACACCCCACCCGACCCCAAACTGGCCTACCTGATCTACCCCCCACCACTGCCCCACTACCCCAACCACCCCGTCATAGCCTGCCAGCCTGGAGCCAACCCTCCTGCCTTCTACCAGCCTTCCTTCCTGCCACCCTCCACCTACCCCTCCTACGCTATAGTGAGTAAACCGACTACTTTCACACAACAACAGAATTTAAAACCATGCAGTTTCTTTTCATTTATTATGTTTTACAAATGCACAGACAAATGTGTATAAAATTGTCTTTAAAATGATTCAACCCCAACTGCAGTAAAGTGTTTTAGCAAGTTTAACACTTATTTTTATCCTGTTAACAACCAGATCAAATAAGCTATTGTATAATAGACAAATGCAACTTCATTTTACAACTTTTTTGTTCTAATATACCAACAAATATGCTTTTTGAGATTTCCTTATGGACAAAATTCTTCAACCCCCTAAAGATGTGATTTGTCCACATGGTTTTTGGCATGCTGGAGATGACTCTTCTTATGCTCTGGGGGATTTCCTAAATCTGGTGTTTTTGACTAAGGAAGGCCTCAGTGGTTTTATAGAGAACACTAGTGAACAAACAGCATCATGAAGACCAGGGAACTCCCCAGACAGGTCAGAGATAAAGTTGTGTAGAAGAAGTTTAAAGCAGGGTTAGGTTATAAAAATGTAATAATATAATATCCCAAGCTTTGAGCATCCCAAACAGTACTGTTCAAACCGACCAAGACATGACCATGATCCACCCAAACTGACAGATCCAGCAAGGAGAACACAATGGTCAAAGAAAAAGCCGAGAGACCCATGATCACTCTGGAGGAGCTGCAGAGATCCACAGTTTAGTTGAGAATCTGTCCACAGGAAACTATAAGTCCTGCTCCTCACAAATCTGATCTTTAAGGAAGAGTGGAGGAAGAAAATAATTGATAAACTATTGATAAATGAGCTGCACGGAAGTTCAGATGGTGCTAATATCTATTTCTGTGTTTCAGTACATGAACGGTCCTCCACTGGGTGAAGAGCAGCAGCCTTTACCCAAAGATTACCTGGTGGAGTCTCTACTGGTGACCATCTTCTGCTGTCTAATGAGTGGCCTGGTTGCTCTGATGTACTCTTATGAAGTAAGTAATGCAGAGTATATACAGCAGTACTGTACTGATCAGTGCTTTTCCCAGAATCCTCAGCGCTGTGATTCCTGTGTTACTGCAGACGCGAGCAGCGCTGGCCCGGGGGGATATCCGCGAGGGCGAGAGGGCGTCTCAGAAAGCTCGTCTGCTGGTGATGTTCAGTCTGATGTTCGGCGTCTTCGTGTTCGTGGGCTGGATCATATACGTGGTTATAGTCGTCTGTGCTTAACACAGTTAGATTATACAGTATATAAATTATGCAGGTATTTAGAGGACTTTAATAAACTTCAGAAAACACGTCAGAATCACACTGAAGCGTAGAAAACAGGAAGTGAGGACTTTTAAAAACTGATTTTAAAAGGTAAAACTGATAAGTGTTCCTTATGTTCCTTAACTGTTTCATTAGATTCACTGTCTAAACTGTACATACTGTCTGAACACTTATTCTATCTAGATTTTTTTAAAATGTGTAACATATATCAGTGTTATTTGAAATGTAAAGATATATATTTATATATAGAAAACAGATTTTATGGATTTAACTAGATGGTGAGTTATAACTCATCAATTAAAATTGTATATTCTCACAAAAAGCCAGTATTTTCTTTTTTGTTTTGATAAGATAAGGGGAGAAATAAGGAGATGGTCATAATGTTCTGATAGGACTGTTGTGTCGTTTTTGTTCTGAGATGCACCTTACTGCTATTATATATATATATATATATATATATATATATATATATATATATATATATATATATATATATATATATATATATATATATGTTTGCACAGTGTTTGTGTATGAATAAACATTACTGAATGTTACACACACGGATCATCGGTACAGATTATTTTATTACATTCCATAAAGCTTTAGGTTTTCTCCACGTGGCGTCAAGAGCAGGCAATAAATACAAGTGGAGAGAAAGGCAACAGGGTAAAACAACAACCCAACAAAAATACAGAAAACAGAAATCAAACAACAAACACCCAGACACCTCCGGCTCTCTCACACACGCCTCCACATACGCAGCCAGGCAGAGAAGATACAGTGGTGTGAAAAAGTGAAAAAAAGTGTTTTCCCTTCATTTCACTTTCACTTTCACTTTTTGCATGCTTGTCACTTATAAAAAATATATATATTTAAATATAAGTCAAATAAAACACAAGTAAACACAAAATGCACTTTTTAAACGTAATAATAGCTTTTTTCCACCTTTAACAGCAACAACTGCAAAAAAAACCTGCTCTTTGTGTTTACTTGTGCTGTTTTTGACTAAAACTTACATTTGTTTTTTGCTAATCAGAAAAATTTTAAAGTGACAAAACATGCAAAAAATAAGAAATCATGAAGAAGCTTCTTCTTCCTCATCTGGATGTTTGGCCTCAAAAACAAGCTTCTAATATGGCAAATATTAAATAAAACACAACAATGCATAATAATAATAATAATAATAATAATAATAATAATAATAATAATAATGCAAACTGAATATTAACAATGTTCCTAATAAATGTTAAGAAGAGGTACTCACAGAACTTTAGTGTAGCATTGGTTTAAAACTTAATTACAAAGAAAGTTTTTTTAGATTTTTCAAGTGTTCTGAATAAATAAGTGAAATAAATAAAATAATCTTTCAGATTCATCCTTCTCACAACCTGCACCACCTTTCTCTAAGGCAAAAAATAACAAAAAAGCAGCTATATACACTGCAAACGGTGCAAAACGACCAAAATCACAAACCATTTATTTTCAGCGAATACGTAAAAAAGTGTTTTATAAGGATTCAGGCTGCATGCTGACGCTGAGCATTACATTTGACATCTTTGATCATCTTTGATCATCTTTGATCATCTTTGATCATCTTTGATCATCTTTGATCATCTTTAAATCGCGGATTCTTGGCGTATTTGCTGAAAAGTATGGAAAGATCTCTAACATCTGAATTTGGGTTGTGTATATTTATCATTAAAATAAAACAAATTTAATAAATAAACATGCATTTCCCAGAATTTCAGAATTTTAAACTACATAAACTCGTCTACGCTCTGCAGTCTGATCTCCATTAATTATTTTTATTAAAATGCAATCTGAAGTGGCTACTGACTTATTTGGCATCTCAGTCCAATGTGATTTTTTTAGTTTACACAAAAAAAAAGTGCTTTGAATTTAAAGAAATGTAGAGAAACTAAATTAAAATGTTGCATCAATGCAATTCAGATTTTTTTTTTATTTATAATTTAATGTAAATCTAAAGAACAAACAATCAGCTCCCAGATTCTTTAGGTGGTTGCCATGTTTTCCAGTTGCTTTTTAAGGATTGTAATTGTGTTAATGGCTTGAAACCAGTTATAGTCATATTTTAATTCACACTTAAATTCAAAGCAACATTTTTATTTTTTTCAGTGTAAAATAAATCTAGCCTAATGCACATTTACTTAAATAAGCATCAGCTTTATGCATTAAGCAATGAGACAACATTGAAACAAGTGACATATTATCATATATAAATTAATATATATTATTATATGTTAATATATATTTAACAGCATCTTTTGAGATGTTTTTCTGGGATCCTGGCTTTTGTAAACAGTGTTTTGCGCTGAGTTGGAGTCTGGCTGCTACATTCTGAGAGGTATATTAAGGCTATAGTAGATAAGAGAGGCTCTGGAAGGTCCTTTTTAACGCTGAGTCACTAAAACAGAGCGAACAGACGAGCAGATAAACACCAAAACTGACCTGCGGCGAACTTTAGAGCAGATTAATCCAGGAGGGAAGACGTAAAGCTGTGATCAGATACAGAAACTGAAAAGAAGAAGGTTATTTTCTAGTATATAAACGGATTAACAGGCAGATATTTACATTAATCTCTGGAGATTCTGATTTGAAGCACTTAGCGTGGCTTTCAGATGCGTTTTGGCTTTTTTTTGGCTGCTGGAATATTTAAGAGAGATGTGATGCTGCTGGAATGTGATCGTGCTGTAATGTAGGATCAGAAATTGGTTAATTTTGTCTGAATGGTTAATTCAGGATGTAGTGAAACAAAAAGCTTTTCCAGAGCGCTTTAAATATGGCTGCAGAGAGTCAGTAAACTAAAACTAAAATAAAATAAAATAAAAACAGATTAAACACTCTCAGAGTACTAAGTTTTGTATCAGACGTATGAATCCGAGTTCGTGTCTGAATAATAACGTTAGTGCATGTGATTGAAGCATTAATTCCTGTTTCTAAACAGAATTTTTAGCTTAAAAGCTCCAGGTACGTGACGGGCACCTTCCCTTTCTGATTTCCTCTTTCTCCAATCAGCCAATCAGAGTCCATCCCTGGAACCGTGTACACTGTGATGAGCTGGATAGATAAAGATAGATTAAAAGAGGAAAGAGAACAAATTACAAAATGTTAAATCTGTTAGAATATCTGGAAAACAAATACATATTTATACACATTATTAAACTACAAGACCAGGAAAAAGTAGCTTATTCATTTTCATTTTCCAAATGAAAAAAATGCTTTTTTTCCGGGAACCCAGGGTGATATCAGCTAGCGTTTCATCCCACGTATCTATTTAAATATCTGAGCGCTGAAAGAGCTAGTGCTTAGCGTGGTTAGTGGCTAATGCTAGGCTAATGCTAGGCTAATGCTGCTGCACCCACCCTTAGTGCTGGAGAAACTTTACTGAATCTCCTGTATAACTTTGTACTTCACTGGTATCAGCAGTTCCAGCTTTTTCATTTTCTTTGTTTTTGTATTGTAAATTATTAAACTAAGGCTGGGTGCAGCAGCATGTTTTCCAGTAACCCAGGGTGCTATCTGCTAGTGCTTCGTTCCACGTAGCTTGTTTTAACATATACTTATCTCTGAACAGTTAGCGGCTAATGCTAATACTGCTCCAGCCTTAGCGCTGGAGAAACTTCACTGAAACTCTTGTATAGCTCTGTACTTCAGTGGAGTGAGAGTTCACTGGTATCAGCAGCGTCCTGGTCGTACAGGACTTCAGCTTTTTCATTTTCTTTGTTTTTGTGTTGTATATTAAAACTAAGGCTGGGTGCAGCAGCATGTTTTCCGGTAACCCAGGGTGCTATCAGCTAGTGCTTCTTCCCGCGTAGCTCGTTTTAACATATGCTCACTTCAGAACTGTGAAAGAGCTAGCGCTTAGCACGGTTAGTGGCTAGTGCTAATACTGCTCGCCTTAGTGCTGGAGAAACTTTACTGAAACTCCTGTATAACTCTGTACTTCAGTGGAGTGTCTTTACTGCTCCTTAATACCTGACTGATAGAGTTTATACATAAGGAGTGGATCTTTTTGGGGGATCTTTTTTTTGTTTCATAGTCTGAAAAATACAGTAAGGAAACTGAACAATAAAAAAGTTTATTTGATCATTTTTTTAATGCATTACATTTTCTGAGTTTATAAATTATAATAGTTCTAAATATAAATATCTAAATTGATATATCAGTGTTGTAGGACTTTTACTTTGTAGAAGTTTAGCCCCGCCTCTTACCTCGTCTGCGAGGAGTGAGAGTTCGCTGGAGTCCGCAGCGTCGTAATCGTACAGGACTTTAGCTTTCCGAGTTCCGCTGGCGGGAGGCTGAACCTCCTCGATCTGAAGAGCCTCCGCCTCCGGACTCAGAGAGTTTACAGGTACGGTGGAGGAGGCGTCTCCAGAGGAGCTCCTGACTGATCTGGGGTTCACCAGAAACGAGTTCGGGTACCGTCTGAACGAGAGATAAAAACACGAGCATGTTAAAATCAATTTTAACTGATTTATTTACGGTAGAGTCCTTTTATAAAGCCATTACTCACACATCTCCATTAGCACTGAGAGCGTGAGGAAGAGTAAGAAAATCAGGAAATATACAGTATATATATATATTTATAAAAAGATTTTAAAAACAGATTTTAGCTCATTTTATTAGTTGTTCTTTTCTGTCTTTGTATTTTTTTATAGAATGAAATGTGTAAATCTCTCACCTGGAGAGCTCTTTCTGCAGCTCCTGCATGAAGTGATGACACTGGTTATAATACGTGGCCTGAGCTTCAACAAACTCATGCAGACATCGCAAATGATTCACCTGAACAGAAAAAACACAATTTTATTAAAAAAAAGACCATATAAGACACAAAAAATGATTTAAACTAATTTGCATTTTAAACTTAAGCGATATTTGTTAACTAAATAAATATACATTTTCATCAAACGTTTTAGAAAACTCTATTATAATTTTTTTATGCTTATTTTGGTCATTTAAGCCTCTTCAAGCATAAGAAAATAACCTGAAATTATACAAAATCCAGTGAACCTTTATAGTGCAAACATTTTTTCACAATTAAGCCAGTGTGTCGTCTAAAGCTCTATCTGGATGGGATTAGTGTCTCAGTGGGTGTCTGTGTTAAAAATATTTCACACTTCTACTCTTTAGGGATAAAACTCCTGCTTCCGGACTGCAATCAAAAAAACAGGAGGATCAGAGTTTTTCTCGGTCACATGACATCATCACGGAGTTCAGTAGCTCCTCCATTTCCACTCTCTGTTGTGTTTTTTTTTTTACGTGGATCTCTGTGGAAACCGTGGTGTGCCCAAAGTGTAATTACGGTGCGCGGCAGTGGACAAATATCTATTTTATTAAAGGCGAGGAGACGAAACTCAGAGATGTGCGTCCGGACGGGACTAAAATTACCGGAGGAGCACGGAGTTCAGAGAAAAACAGTAGATAATTCAGCCTGTAATTTTCTCAGAGGACGTCTACAGGTTTTCCCGGCTCAGCCAATCCCTGAGGAGCGTTCTGTTGTTTATGGGTGAAAGGTTACAGGATGTAAACATGACTCACGTGTGTGCTGCTTATTCCCTCCAGAAGCAGCCGCGTGACCTCCGCCTGCCGATCAAACTCTGTCTGAGCCAATCGCAGCTCCTGCTCCGCCTGTCCAATAAACAATAACACAGAATGAATCATGTAGTAACTAATAAACAGTGTTAAACAAACCAAAATACTCTGTGAAGTATTTAGATACTCTTATCTGAGCTGATTGTTAACTTGTGGTTTCTGAGGCTGGAAACTCTGATAAACTCATCCTGTACAACAGAGGAAACTCTTACTCTTCCTGCTTTTCCTGATGAGTGCCAGTTTCATCATTAAAATGTTTTTGAGGATACTTTTTACTAAGTTCTTGAATTTTTTTCGGATTGACTGACCTTAATTTTTTTTATTTAGTTGAGTAGTTCTTGCTTCTCATAATCTGGATTAGAACATTACTCAAATATTCACTATTCACTGTATAGCTGTAACTCTACCTCTTCACTACTTTACTTTAACTGATGCTCTCAAACACTTTATTAAGAGACAAGAAATTCAAGTAATTAACTCTTGATGAGTTCAGCACAGCTGTTAACTGAAATCCTGAATTCCAGAAGACTCTACCTCATAAAACTGACAGGTATGCAAATCTGCCATCAAAGGAAAAGTGTGGCTTTATAGAAGAATTTAAAGTATAAAATATATTCTGGATGGTTTAACATATTTAACATATAAAAATATTAAATTTAAACTTTTGTCTGGTTCTGTATGTAGTTTGTAGTTAGTGAGCATATTGTAAGTAATTTTTTTTTTTTTAGATGAAGGTGCTAAACTGTAAAATAAACGAGTATAAAGAGTGAAATATCGAGGTCACGCTCACCTTCTCCACCTCTTCACCCCAGAGCTGATTAGTAAACATGGAGAGAAAAACACAGAGAGTGAGGTCATCACAAAAAAACATGACATTTAAACACACAACACTGTGTTTAGGGACACACTGATCCAGACCAGTGATCTCAGTAAATGCTCTGTGATTGGTCAGTGAAGGAGATCCTGCTTATTTAGCTTTAGCTTTAGGGCCATATTGCCCACCCTTAAAGGGGACGGCAGCTTAATTTATAATGATCAATAATTTCTAATTTCTCACTATTGATTTAATTATTTATTATTGATTTTATCAGCTAAAGAAGAAGAAGTTGTGTTGTTGGTGTCAGAGAGAACTACATGCTGTACCAACAATGAAAAGTATGTGTGTGAGAGGGCAGTGTGTGTGTGTGTGTGTGTGTGTGTGTGAGAGGGCAGTGTGTGTGTGTGTGTGTGTGTGAGAGGGCAGTGTGTGTGTGTGTGTGTGTGTGTGTGTGAGAGGGCAGTGTGTGTGTGTGTGTGTGTGAGGGCAGTGTGTGTGTGTGTGTGTGTGAGGGCAGTGTGTGTGTGTGTGTGTGTGTGTGTGTGTGTGTGTGTGTGTGTGTGAGAGGGCAGTGTGTGTGTGTTTGTGTGTGTGTGTGTGTGTGTGTGTGTGTGTGAGAGGGCAGTGTGTGTGTGTGTGTGTGTGTGTGTGTGTGTGTGTGTGTGTGAGAGGGCAGTGTGTGTGTGTGTGTGTGTGTGTGTGTGTGTGTGTGTGTGTGACTCACGGCCGAGGCGCTTGTAGACAGTACGTAATTTCGAGGTCTGGTCTCTTGGAAATCTGGAACTGCCTAAAAACCAGAGAAACACAACTTTAATATACTGTAACACCAGAAAACAATCACCTGATAATCACCTGATAATCACCTGATAATCACCTGAAAATCACCTGATAATCACCTGATAATCACCTGATAATCACCTGAAAATCACCTGATAATCACCTGAAAATCACCTGATAATCACCTGAAAATCACCTGATAATCACCTGATAATCACCTGATAATCACATGATAATCATCTGATAATCACCTGATAATCACCTGATAATCACCTGATAATCACCTGAAAATCACCTGATAATCACCTGAAAATCACCTGATAATCACCTGATAATCACCTGAAAATCACCTGATAATCACCTGATAATCACCTGATAATCACCTGATAATCACCTGATAATCACATCACATTTTATAAAATGTTAAATAATATTTTTTATTATTATCTGCTGCTTCATAAAAAAGAATAAATGTTAATTGTCACTTTTCTCATTATTCATATTGAAAAGTAGATAATGTATTTTACTCCAGTACTGTGTGTATATATATGTTTAATTACAGACAGGAGCTGCAGTAATTATCTGATGAATATAAATATATATATTCAGTATGAGGGTAAGTATGCATGCTATTAGGTTGGGTGATAAATATATATTTGGTGGAACTGAGTGAAAAGGATGCATTCACATATAAGAGAGTACGTGAACCGTCATGCTGTTCATCTGTGAACCAAACCACGCCCACAAAAGATTAAAGATCAGTTCAATTCAAATTTCCAGCATTTAATCACTTTACTGAAGTTTAAAACCTCTAGTTCACTTTTATCATCATTTCTGATCTTTAACTTTTTTACAGGCAAATAAATGAATAAGGAACCGATGTAAACATGCCCCCTGCAGAGTTTACTGTAACTACACTACCCAGCAACAGTGAATATAACCCTCACATTTCTGCACATCAGTCAGTAGAAATATAATATACAATTTATATTTATATTTTTTCCAACAAGACAACAACCCTAAACACAACTTCAGTATAACATCTGCCTTGCTGAGATTTATTTATAGATATTATTTATAAAATATTATTAGTATTTTTAGATATTAGTTTATTTTTTATTAATTTTACCATTTCTTATCATTGTTATAATTTTATCTTATCATTTACTTTTACTATTATAATTTTTTTTGCTTGATTTTTATTTTTATAAATTCTTTACCTTTTTATGTGTTTTTATGGTGTTTTATGATCCTTTTATTTATTTTTTTCTATTTGTAATATATATATATATAAATCATATTTATGTATTTACTATTATATTTTTATTTATTTTAAATTTTATACTTTTTATGTTTAGTTTTTTTATGTTCCTTTTACTTAGATTTTCCTATTTTTATAGATATATAAATAGATTTTATTCATCTAGAATTAAATGTATTTATTTAAAATGTGTATTTCTTTTATTTACTATTCTATTTTTTCCTATTTTTAATTTCTTATCTACTGTTTTAAATCCCTTATTTACTGTAAATACTTGGCTGCACTGTAAATGAGGGTCACCCTGTATTCCCAAGATAAAATAAAGGTTGATTGATTGATTAATTGACTATTTATACTGCTGTAATAGCTGTACAATTGATAATCTAATTTATATAAAAGATATAATAAAATATTTACAGAAATGAGGAAGATGTTCTGAGGTTTGTTGGATACTGTATATTTAAGGGTTAAATATTGTTGGTTACGTGATGATGGAACTATTTATCATCCTGAGTTTCAGCTCTGCAGTCTCTGCGCTGCTCCTCTGATTTAATTGATGTTGGTTTTCTGCTCACTGGGGAGGAATAGATGGAATAATTAGATCCGGTTTGTCTTAGCAACCGTTCACCTGCCGTACCTGTTAAAGACAACCTGGAGCTGGAGGAGAAACACTGCAGCATCAGGTTACTGTCAGACGCCCTCAGATTTATACATTCATGATTAACATGCGTCAATGTGGATTATACCAAACTTAAATCAAGTAAATCAATATTTCTTCTACATAAAAATCCATCTCCTATCAGGTTCCCATCATTACAGTAAGAGGAGGCATGAGAAATCAATATGAAGGAGGAGTAACGGTACTGAAATGAAAAGGAAGAGAGAGAGAGAGGGAGAGAGAGGGAGAGAGAGAGAGAGAGAGAGAGAGAGAGAGGGAGAGAGACAGAGAGAGAGAGAGAGAGAGAGAGAGAGAGGGGAGAGAGAGAGAGAGAGAGAGAGGGAGAGAGAGAGAGAGAGAGAGAGAGGGGAGAGAGAGAGATGCTACTGGAGAGGAAATTCACCCCAATACTCACTTCTCCCTCACACTGGAACGAGTGAAACACAGACAGAAGGATCAGAATTAGCACAGGCTGACCTTAACACAGAGCAGCTCAACCACAGCCTCTTAAAACCACTGTTAAACAAGAACAATAGTCATAATGTTTTGAGAATAACGTCGCAATATTTCATTATATTGCTGCCCAAAAAAATAACAGTGTGAAAAAAAAGAGTCATTAAGCATTCATAAAGCATTGTAAACCTGATCATACATATTTATAACAATGAATTCATGATTAGAATAGCACTGCTGAAGAAAACTCATGATTTGTATAGCACTGCTGAGGTAAGATCATGATTAGAATAGCACTATTGCAGATGTCCATCATTGGAATATATTAATAATAATGACGGTCATATGATTAAAGTTTAATAGTTGAATACAGATATGTAACATATTACAAGCACAGCTTATGATTCATTGTAATCACAATTCATATTGTGTATTAAACATGGCTATAACGTATTACACATTGTTATAAATATGTATAATCATGTTTATAATGCCTCATGAATGCATCATAGTATGCTATGAGCATGTGTATAGTTTCTAATAGAATGTTTTATCTTGCTGTCTTATTTCACGTTAAATCCAAAACACACTTATGATTAATTAAGTCTTTTGCTCGTTTAGAGCAGCACAAGGTGTACTTTTCCCGTGGTTATGATAGCAAAGACGGGCACTGCCTGTGAGTTCTCCTTCAACAAAATGAGAATTTACTTTAATACGTATTTCCTTCTTTCCTCTAGAATAACACAGTTTCTTACACCCTCGTTTTAGCCTTCTTATACTAACGGCAACCTGGAGCTTCCTGTGTGAGTGAGTGTGAATGATAAACAAGAAAATCCTCAGCGTCTCTTATTTTAACTGCAGAATGTTGCTATGTTCCCTTTGCAAACTCTGAAAATGCAATTTTCCTGGTAGCAATGCCACTTAATTCTCAAAATAATATGAATTTATTCTTAAAATAATATAAATTTATTCTCAAAATGACAGACTGTATAACTGTTTGTAATGTTTTGACTTCATGCTTAAAATATTTTGACATTTTTTAATATTACGACTTAATTCTCAAAATATTATGACTTTATTCTAGAAATGCCACAGCTATTATTCAACCCTATTCTAAAAATATCATCACTACATATTACTAAAATATATTTATAAGTATACTACATATACTTAAATGATATACTTATTATTTATATATTTTGTTTGTCAGTGGCTCCAAACACTGCGGTATAACAGAGAAAGAGCAGGAAGTGGAGGAAAGAGCAGGATAATGAATAAAGAGAGGAAGCTGAGGAGGAAGTATAGAATAGAGAGAATAGAGAGAGAAGCTCACAGCAGCTTTAGCTTCTGCTGCTTTAGCCTTTTTTAGCCTCGCTTTACAGGCGTCCAGATCCAGCCGCCGGTTCTCCAGCAGCCTCCGCTCTTTCTGCACGAAAAGAAGAGGAGACAGAGAAAGAGAGAGAGAGAGAGAGAGAGAGAGAGAGAGAGAGAGAGAGTTTAGACAACACTCTCTCATATTTACACAAAACAAGGACTAAAATTAGTTCTTCTGTCTGAAGGAAATTCCCCTCAGTGGTCAGTTACTGTATATCTAGAGATTTTTTGGTATTTTGTCGTATTTTTTGTGAAAAGCATCACAAACACATTGTTTATTTGGTCTTTAGGCAAAGTTTTTGCTTTGCAGAATTAATGTGCACACTGATATTTAGCAAAAGCATCAAATATTGATATTTTAATTCAGACAGAATATTGGTTGTGAAATTCTGTGAATCTGACACCAATAAATGTATAATTCCCTGTATTTGATTATTTAGGAGTATTTTATCCTCTTCAGAAACAGATATCATACAGAAATGTACTAGGATATATATTGAGTATTGCAAAATCATATTATTGTGATATCATCGTTATCGCAAGATGCCCTGTGACATATTGTTGTAACACTTTAATAAATAAATAAAGAAATCCTTTTTTTTTTATTATTAGCTGAAATGTAAAGATTGGTGTCACCCATTATTCCACTATTATGATTGGATAAAAGTAAACTTCAATAACTCTGATTCTAAAAATATGATAGTATAATATGATAATATGATATAATAACCCATAACTTCTCAATAACTCATAATCAATAATCAACCAGGGCACCGAGAGTCCCAGACTCACCGTTATTGTCCTCCAGTCTCCCTCCAGGAAGTTGCGTAACGGTGTGAGGAAGCTAATCGAGGACGTCTGGAGAAACTCTCGCTCAGCTCCTCCCAGCCTCCTCTGACAATCACCCACCTGAATCAGGGTACTCCCTAAACACCCAGAACAACAGGAGATAGAACAGCACTGCTGAGGTAAATTCATGATTAGAATAGCACTGCCAAGAATAGTAACAGTACATGTGAATATATCTATACTCTTTTAAGAAGCGTTAGACACGTCCAGGTAGCTGCGCTGTTAAAATAGCAATCCTACAAATCCATCAAAGGGCACCTGATCCTTAAAGCGAATGGCAAGTGAAACACTAATTTCTTTAAGGTTTCTTACATGTTACGTCCAAAAAACACCCATGATTAATTAAAAGAATTAGCTGCTTGTAATAATCACTAAATGTATAAAAACCTGTAAAAACAGATTCTGTATTTGATTGTTTAATTTTGTTCAATCTTAGATTTTTTCATAAAATAATTTAATGTGAGTTTATCTCTACAGGAGTTTCTACACAAATACGTGAGTTTTTCCACGTACAGCAGAGTTTATCAGTGATGCTCACGTCCTACATTTCCACTGATGGACACCAGAGACCAAACTAAGAGCAGCTGCTCAGCCAGACATCATTAATGAGCCGTTTACTGCTGCTAAAAGCACTTCAGCAGAAACAACAGGCAAACTAAATGATCACCATCAGCCATCAGCCATCAACTGCATCCTCCTCTTCATACATCAGAATTCAGGTCATAGAGATATATATATATATATATACGTATGTGTTATATTCAGTGATGGACCAATCGTCCTTCAGTTTGATTGGCTGATAACGATCGAGGGCGGGGTCAGACACCACATTAACCTCTTTAACCTGAAACAAACATTAGAAATTTAGGCTGATTGTAAAAGAACAGGAGGGATCAACTCACCCAAATTAACAGATTTCAGGAGAAATGTATGCAGATTAATGTTCAAGTTTGACTCGTTTGACTTTTAAGGGAAAAGGTTTTTTTTTATTATTATTATTATTTTGTTTACTTAGATGCCAACACAGCGAGAAAATATATATATCTATGTTTTTATCTTTAAAACAACTAATAATTCTGTACTGTATACTGTAGTGTGAATTGGTGTGATATACGCTCCAAACCTGTTAACTACATTAGCCTCATAACACCAGGGAAAGCTTAAGATTGTACTATTGGTGAGATACATTAGTGTCACAGCTCTAGTGCTAATTTATAAGATACAAGCTAAGCTAAAATAGGTTTATAAGTTAGTTAACTCAGTGACGACCAGCCTTCTATCGGTCTGAAGATCTTCTATCTGTTTGAGAGACTAAAATACTAGAAATACCGGAAAATGTTAGATTTTAATTTCAGAAACATATTTTAAATCACTCATGAAATCTGATTAAAACATCATGGATTTTTGCATCATAGCATTTGACTCAATTACACACAAAAAACATGATTTTTTTTGGTTTGTTACAGCTACTGCGCCTGCGCAGATCTCCATATCTAGGGGGGCTGATATTGTGGTTTGACCTTCCATTACTTGTTAGCTGCATTAGCTTCATAGCTCCAGTGTTAATTGGTGAGATATAGGTTTTTACTATTTGTCAGGTAACGCTACATTAGCCTCACAGCTCCAGCGCTAATTTGTGAGGCTCATATATGCTTCCTGTACAGAGTTACAATTAGAAAGCTTTAACTAACTGTTATCTACAGGCCTGGCTGAGTAAACGCTGCCCAGCAGAACTGAATGACATGTGACCTCTGAATAAAGCACTATTGATCCACTGAGCAGCGGAGAGAGAGAGACAGACAGAGAGAGAGAGAGAGAGGGCGGGGCGTGAGAGTTACTGCTCTGGATTCTGATTTCTGACCGCCTGGAGGAAAGAACTGAACAACAGCACACAATAATCAATATAATCACATTCACAAAAGCCCACATGCTCTGCTTTTACTCTGTATCTGATAAAACTGATAAAACCCTCAATTGAACCTGTCATGATAATTATGTTATCAACTTACTGCAACATAAACTGACATAACATCAAATGCAAAAGGTCTAGAACCATCTATATACAGACAATCATCAAAAACGTGCTTTTTGTGTGCTTTTGTATTTCCATTTGGGCCTCAACTATGTGAAAAACACGCATCCATACGTTTTCTGTCAAACACTTAAAATTAAGGTTTTGGCGTCAAAAATCATGAGCTGTTTGGATGCTCCCTTATTGAGTCGTCAAAATAAAGAAATGTGCATTAAACCAGTCTGGACCACCCATTAACCCACATTCACTAGATAAGTTAAACAAACATTGTTTCATTAATTGTGGTTGAGAACCTCAAGACAGTTTACAGCATTAAAATTAGCCAATAGACTTTGTCTGAAGGAGGGATCTGTAACTATTGTACTCTGCAAGTCAGCAGATGGAGCTCAACCACTCTGCTCCACATGCTACCTGGGAAAGTCACCACTAAACTGTTAAACGCTCATTATACATGGCTATTATGCGTGGCCAGCAACAGCTCATTTGCATAAAAGTGACAGAGCCCTTAAACAGATCATTCTGAAAATAAGAAGAATAGAGCTGGTGAGATCTTTATCTATATATGAGAGTGATTTTGTGTAAAGAACTTCATGAACATCCCTCATACAGCCCACAGACCTGTTCTAACTTGTGTAAAAGAGGTAAAATTATAAACTTGCATCTGACTCTGATTATTCTATATCCTGCTCTATATGTCGGCTCTTACCATACGGTGTTCCTGGTCCAAACTCTTTGGCCGCTTCGAGCATATACTGGCCCAGAATTTCTCCATTAGTGGCTCGATACGGAAGTTTTCTATCAAGTTTTTCATAAAGGAATTCCTCGATCCTGGCACCTGACAAAAACACATAATGATAAAAGAGACCTAGAATTATCAAATATCATTCTTCAAATATACAAAGGAAACTGACATATATCAATCAAAAACAGACTTCTCTGAGGACACACAGCTACCACAAACAAAACCGAAAATGCAAAGAAGAAATGTACAGGATTACAACCATCCAATCAGGAGTAAACTGGCCATCGGGAGTTCTGGAACAATTCCCGGTGGGCCGCTCTGAGTGTGGGCCGCTGAAACAACTAAAACAGAACCTAAAACAAATATTCTAATACTAAACTGTGCTTTTATCCACATTTTCTGAATTCATTTGCCACCTGTCAATCACATCTGTGTACTGATAACACTAAACTGAACTAATCTGTAAGATCTAGTTCTTTTTCCCTCAATTGAGCTTGATTGAGCTTCTCATTTATTATGTCATCGACTTGCTACACAATAAATGGATATAACACAAAAAATACAGAAGGTCTAGAACCATCTGAAGTCGTAACATCCTTTAAATCTAAAGACAATCAACCAAAAAATGCAGACAATAACTATAAAAAATATAGATGTATACTACCAGTCAAATGTTTGCACACAACTTCTCATTCAAGGTTTCTCTTAATTTAATGCAATTTTATTTTCATTAAAGCTAAATGTAAATACTTAGAAAATTAGAAGTATAAAACATATTCTAGTTTGTTTAACACTTTTTGTTTTCACTTGTGTTTCTGTATAGTTTTCAAGTTCTCAAATATTAAATTTACAATGGTAAAATCATGAAAACACATTGAATGAGAAGATTAGTATGAGCAAACTTTGCACTGATACTGTATCTTATATCGCTGATTATTTGCAGAAAACATTTGTTTTAAAGCAACTATTTCTTCATATATCATGATCAGACAGACGCTGCTACAGAAACACAGACAGTGAAACGTCTGGACGACACAATGAGGTGATCTGAGTGTTTCAGTAAATAAATGCACACAGTGACTCTGAATCCTGATGAGGAGATGAAGACACTGTAATTACGGTACACAGATACCGACCAAGAACTGGTGTATAGCTCTGTCTTAAACACACTCCATCAGCACTCACAATGAACCCCCATCAAGACCTTCAACTGGTCTAAATGGTTTATTTCCACTTTAAAAGGTAATACAGTATATTGCCAAAAGTATTTGATTGTATTATAAATCCATTGTGTTTCTGGAAAGGCTTTCCACAGGGTTTAGGAGTGTGTTTATGTGTTTATGGAAAATTTTGACCATTCCTCCAGAAGTGAAGAGCATGTGTGAGCTCAAACACTGATGTTGGATGAAAAAAATCGTCAGTATCACAGTCTCCACTCTAATTCTTTCAAAAGGTGTTTTATCAGGTTGAGGTCAGGACTCAAAAAGATTGTCCCCAAAAGTTGGGAGGATAAAATTGTCTAGAATCGCTTGGTATGGTGAAGAAATGAAGAGTTCTTTAACTGGAACTAAGAGGCAGAGCCCAACTCCTGAAATACAACCTCATACCATAATAATAATGATCATAATGATCCCCCCTCTACCAAACTTTACACTCGGCACAGTAAAGTCAGGCAAGTACCGTTTTCCTGACAACCACCAAAACCCAGACTCGTCCATTAGATTGCCAGACGTCTGAGTTCAGTGATTCAGTGAATACTTTTGGCAGTATAGTGTACATCATCCTTCGGATGGCATGGATGAGGAACAGCCCGCGGTTTAGTCGGGGCTCTGTTAAAAAGGGAGATACTTACCAGTGTGATCAACTGTGGCATGAGGAGGGTTAAAGAGTCAGAGGTTAGACGGTACTGCCACTCTCAGACATGCTATTATAAACACGACACACCCAAACGCACTTAATAACATCTTTACTCAGACTAATATCATCTATACAGGCTACTGACTGATGGTGGAAAGAAAGCCTGCAGTGTAAGAAGGGTACGAGATCTGAGCCCATAAACAAAACAACTACTGCCAAATAAATTATTAATAACTATTATAATAATAATAAAAAAAAGTTGAATTTAAATAGGGCCTTTCTCATATCCACAGTATTATACAAGAACACAACACAAAAACACAAACACACCAACAGTTCCCAGCTGGCAATGAGAAAATTCTCCCATTCGCAAATACAAAATATATATATATATATTTTTTTTTATATATTTTGTAGCAAAATTTCAAAAAAATACAAAAAAACAGAAACTACACTATGAAATATGAGAACTATTAAGCAAAATAATGAAGCTAAGTTCTCATAAATCGATATAGTCTTAATAAATTATATTTGACTTCTATAAAATAAATAATAATATAAATATTAATAAATGAGGTGCAGCTGAAACTGAAAATACTGTATACTGTATTGTTCAAGAAGTTAAATCTGCATTACATGAAGGGAAGCATTTCTACTCCTGAACATGGAGGACAATGGTATTGATTAGGGGTCGGACAAAATATTGATATTGTAATATATTTACCATGGTGTATCATTTATTTGTAATATTAATCATGGTGTCAAATATCAGAATTTTAATTGAATCATAGGTGCTTTAAACTCCCTAAGACTGACTGACCCCTTTATTTATCAGCCCCATAATTTCTGGTATTTTATCCTCTTTAGTAACACAGATGCTGTAAAGTATCGAAGAGAACTGTCTTGTTTTTATGTATTGTGATAATATTGTATCGTGAGCTGCCCTGTGATTCCCACTCCAGTGTTGATGGGATGTGAACTTATGATCTCCAGAGTTTCTGGAGTCCAAGACACAACGAAAGGGTTAATTTACTCAGAACTGTGTTTTTTTATGCAGTCTAATTTCACAGCTCTGGGCCGGCCCTACGGTCTAACTGCTGCAGATTAAGTAAGAGGAGTTCATAAGTTCAAATCATCATGTGATAACAGGAGTTCTAACAGCAGATAATGGGAATAAACCATTTCAGCTGCATCACACTGATGTTTTTGAGTTGATGCGCATTTTAAAATGTGATTTAACAGAACTTTTGACTCATAGTACCTTTATTTTTCAATGCAATTTGGCTTGAGATGATATAGACAATAGAGTTGTACTTTTAGTTTCAGTTTGGGAGCTGAACTGATTTCTCACATGTTTATAAAACTAAACGTGTGTATAAAGGATGATCTGCTCACTTGGGTTTGGCTGTAGCAGAACTTCTGTCTGTCTGTAGATTTTCTCGGTCCAGTTCTTGGTGCAGTCTGCTCTGGCAAGCAAGCTCTCAAAGTGAGCGTCCAACTCCGTCTTCTCGGCCTGGCCCAGTTTCTCCTCTGTATACTGAGAGAAGACAGATGGAGTCAACAAATCTATTTATTTCCACACTGATTATAATCAGCTGCATTAGTCTGTCTCTAATAACTCTAAAAACACTGATATATAAGCTATTGAGTTTGGTTACAATCATATGAGATCTTTAATTTTAGCACGTTTTTTCAGTATATGGTGTTTCACCACTTTTCTTGTTTCTTTTCTGTATTTATTATTACTATATTTATATACTGATCCTTAAAGAAAACAAAAGAAGGTATTTTTGGTTGAACAAACGATTCATTATAGTTCAAGTTTTAAACAATTTATCAATAGAAGTTTACATAATATAAAAATTCTACTAGGGAGAGATTTAGTCTGTAATAATAACAACAACATTATTGACTTATCATGCTATATATGCCCATGGCTTTAATATATTTTTTCGGACTTTTTGGACAATATTCCACAATACGTTTTTTTTTTTTCTCAGTGAGGTAATCCCATTAATATTGAATATTGATATAGTTTAAAAACAGCATTTTATGTTTGTTTTATTCATTTCTAATATTTAAAAATGTTTATTTTTAAATCCAATGTGAAACAACAATTATTGTGACAGACTCAGGCTGACTGATAATATTTTATTGTTATTTTGTATTGATTTATTTTCCCACATAAAACAAATACAGACACGCATTATTTATTTTAATTTAATTTTTCATATTTTAGTTTTTCTTTTGTTCCACACAGATAACACACACAGATACAGTAAAATCCGCTCCGGGTTTTTGCTCCAGCTGCCTGAGTGGCGCCACTAGAGCGCCGCTGTTCACAGCCTCAGCCCTGCGGTTACAACTAAACCACGAACCGGATTCTCACTTCACGGATCTGGATTTGTGGCACAGCTGCTCTCGTGATGCAACACGAGTTTAATTTCCGCTGGGAAATAAAAACAAATCTCTATTCATCACTTTATCTGATATTTCTATAAACCTCAGCTGTTTAACAGATAGTATAGTTAGTTTATTAGTTAGATAAGTAGTTAAATAGTTAATTAATACACAGTATAGAGTGATTTGTCTGTAATTCAGTATATACTGTACAGATCGGTAGTAAGAGCGGCGGTATCGCGGGGGTATATCGCTGCGGGCGGTGAGACAGCTGCAGGGTATGATCTGTATGATCAGTAAAGCGGTGTATCCGGGGGGTCGGTTCTGTATAACGGGCTTGCGGTTACAGCAGATCCGGCAGAGTGAGGGTAAACCGGGGGAGGACTGAGAGCTGCAGGAGGATGATGATGATAATAATAATATTAATAATAATAATAATGATAATGATTTATTTTACCTGAACAGCTCGAGAAAAGAAAACTCCGGCATCGCAGGCGAGTTTCTTCACACTGAAATCCATCCCGTCCTCAAAAACACATCAATACACACACAGGCCTGAGAGAGAGAGATAACAGCGGGCTGTGTGTGTGTGTGTGTGTGTGTGTGTGTGTGTGTAGCTGTCATCAGTGATCAGTGGCTCTGGGATCCTCTATTCTGCCTGATTTAAAGGAGAACGCCACTGTTTTTTTTAACACGATCACATATATGTACCATATATATATATATATATATATATATATATATATATATATATATATATATATATATATATTTAGTTTTAGGCACTAAAGCAAATTACACTAATCCATTTATCTCAGCAATATGAATGTTTTTGCCTGAAAAAAGCACCACATATATGATTTAAACAGATGCAAATAAACATAAATACAGTAAAGCGCAACAAGGAATTCAGGAATTCTCATTTTTAACTATAAGTATGTTTTATATCCTATAATAAACACTTACTGCACAGATAAGAAGCTTTTTTTTTACTAAAATTCACACATATATATATAGCTCTGGAAAAAGAGACCACTTCAAAACAATTGGTTTCTCTAACTTGACTTTTTGAGTAAAATGAACATTGTTGTTTTATTCTATAAACTGCAGACACGGTGCTTGGAGCTGAAGCTAGTAGTTTTATAGGATGTAAACAGTGTTTTTTAATGAGCTTCTTCTGCACTTTTTAAGTTATTAATGCCTCGTTTTAAATATCAGGACTCTCCGGATTCTAGTAAGGAGGTGTGGAGCTACTTTGAGCTGGATAACGGTGTAAAAAGTGATTTATCAGGGTAAATTATGCCCCGTATCTCCCAGTCTGAAGAGTGTTTGTTGGATAAACTGTTAAAATTTCTGGATCTCTGAACGCTGTGGGAGAACGGAGGTGTGCTATTCATCAAAGATAAGAACTTTTTATCATGTTTTACTACAGCAAAAGTACATTTTACACCAGAGATCTGCTTTAAAGAACACTTCAACTTCTAATTTATGTCACTTTTTTTGATAGAGGACTTTTAGTTGTAATTAGAATTCTGGTTCTGTAGTAATAATTTTGCACATATCTGGGAGTGAGCCGGTTGTAGGGAGCTGTAGGAATGTGACGGCAGGATCACTACTGAGTGAGCAGATCTCACTCTGCTGTGAATTCTACTCCGTCCCCTCCGCCGAGAGGAGACTCGTCAGGGTAGCACTGGGACGTTTACGCCATGGGACGTCCTGCAGCTCTGCTGGTTCTCTGCGTGTGTTGGGGACAGTGTGTCCTGCTGTCTGTGTCTCAGCTGCTGTCCCCGTCTGTGTCTCTGGCGTCGGTGAGAAGGAGGACAGGCTGTATTAAAGTGAATCAGTGTAAGTGTATCCTGTGGGACGGGAGCGGCCTGATTGACCTGCAGTCGCTGGGGGACGCTCAGGGGTTCCTGGAGCGCACCAGACACGTCCCGCATGAGGATCCGCCGCAGGACACCGAGGTCCTGCTCTCCTTCAGCCCGTGTCTCCCCTTCTCTGAGCCGGAGGAGTTCCCTGTCACCGACTGCACTGACGTGGCCGCCTGCCTGATTTTAAGGTGAGGACAGGTGTTTAGTGGACAGTAACACATGAGAATAAATAGTATTCAGGAGAATATGATCAGGAAGGACCCAAAAAACACTGCAAAATCAGCCCAGGAGTTTTTTTTACGTAAGGAATTTGAAATTTGAAAATAGCCCCCTTTTCTCTGATTACTGCTTTGCACACTCTTGGCATCATTCTCTCAATGAGCTTTAAGAGGTGGCCACCTGAAATGAAAAGTTTTCCAACAGTCTTGAAGGAAGGAAGGAGTTCCCAGAGGTGTTTATTAGCACTTGTTGCTCCTTTGTCTTCTTCACTCTGTGCTCCAGCTCACCCCAAACCATCTGGATTGGGTTCAGGTCCGGTGACTGTGGAGGTTCAGCTCATTTTTTGTGAGAATCTATAATGTAAATAATCATGAAAATAAAGAAAACGCACAGAAGAAGAGAAGGTGTGTCCAAACTTCTGGCCTGTACTGTATACTGCATTTCAGCTGTGTAATAGTGAGTATTGTTATTGTTTGTTTACAGGAGTAAAACTCATACAAATCGTTATGTGAACTACGGACGACACGAGGGAAATAAATTTCACTATAATGAATCAACGAAGACTCTCTCCGTCTTCTATTTAGGTAGGTTAACTATGAAGTGTAAATATATAATATATCCTCATACTGATTTAAACTGGTTTTACTTGAATTAATGAGTTATTGATTATTACTGATAATATATTGGATCTCCTCCAGCCTCCTCCTCTCACTCTGAGGCTCAGACCGTGGTTCACTATCACTGCAGCACCAACCGCTCCATCTCCTACAGCCTGAGCTTCAGTCTCGCTCCGCCCCTGCAGATCCGGGTGGAGAGCCCCTGCTGCTGCCCCAACGCCTGCACCCTGCTGGACGTGGGGCCGGGTACCATCTTCCTCATCATCCTCTGCCTCAGCATCACTGCTTACTTCATCCTGGGTAAAACTGCGGCCGGTTTAAACTCTTACACTGAACTTTAAATGAAGTAAAATGCTGATTTGAGTTTAATTCATTTAATTGGATGGATGGATAGATGGTTAGTTGGATGGATGGATGAATTGTTGGATGGATGGATGGATGGATGGATGAATGGTTGGTGGATGGATGGATGGATGGATGGATGGATGGTTGGATGGATGGATGGTTGAATGGATGGATGGTTAAATAGATGGATGGATTGTTGGATGGATGGATGGATGGATGGATGGATGGATGGATGGATGGATGGTTGGTGGATGGATGGATGGATATATGGATGGTTGATGGATGGATGGATGGATGGATGGTTGGATGGATGGATGGATGGATGGATGGTTGAATGGATGGATGGTTAAATAGATGGATGGATTGTTGGATGGATGGATGGATGGATGGATGGATGGTTGGATGGATGGATGGATGGATGGATGGATGGATGGATGGTTGAATGGATGGTTGGATGGATGGATGGATGGATGGATGGATGGTTGAATGGATGGATGGTTAAATAGATGGATGGATTGTTGGATGTATGGATGGATGGATGGTTGGATGGATCGAAGGATAGCCTTTTTGATAATGTTGGTGTATTTTAATTATTTATCTCTTTGTTTTATTTCTTTACATTTTAGCCTGTCTGCAAATCATTTTATTCTGAATTATTTTATTTCTTCTTATTTAAATCTTATATGGTTTGCTTGTTTTAATAATTTAAACTGATTTTTTAGCCCCTTTAATTTTGTAAAGGCTCGGCTGCATTAAAAACACTACTATGATATGGTGTTGATATGGTGTTTAATATGGTGTTTGATATGGTGTTTAACATGGTGTTTGATATGGTGTTTAATATGGTGTTGATATGGTGTTTAACATGGTGTTTGATATGGTGTTTGATATGGTGTTTAACATGGTGTTTGATATGGTGTTTGATATGGTGTTTAACATGGTGTTTGATATGGTGTTTGATATGGTGTTTAACATGGTGTTTGATATGGTGTTTGATATGGTGTTTAACATGGTGTTTGATATGGTGTTTAACATGGTGTTTGATATGGTGTTTAACATGGTGTTTGATATGGTGTTTGATATGGTGTTTAACATGGTGTTTGATATGGTGTTTAACATGGTGTTTGATATGGTGTTTGATATGGTGTTTAACATGGTGTTTGATATGGTGTTTAACATGGTGTTTGATATGGTGTTTGATATGGTGTTTAACATGGTGTTTGATATGGTGTTTGATATGGTGTTTAACATGGTGTTTGATATGGTGTTTAACATGGTGTTTGATATGGTGTTTGATATGGTGTTTAACATGGTGTTTGATATGGTGTTTAACATGGTGTTTGATATGGTGTTTGATATGGTGTTTGATATGGTGTTTAACATGGTGTTTGATATGGTGTTTAACATGGTGTTTGATATGGTGTTTGATATGGTGTTTGATATGGTGTTTAACATGGTGTTTGATATGGTGTTTGATATGGTGTTTAACATGGTGTTTGATATGGTGTTTAATATGGTGTTGATATGGTGTTTAACATGGTGTTTGATATGGTGTTTGATATGGTGTTTAACATGGTGTTTGATATGGTGTTTGATATGGTGTTTAACATGGTGTTTGACATGGTGTTTGACATGGTGTTTGATATGGTGATTTGTCTGCAGGTTCTTGTGCTCTGAGGCCGTTCAGGAGCAGTAGTGGTGTGCAGATCGTGCCGGAGGACAGCGTGTGGTGCATGCCCTGCTACCAGCTCACCGACCGACCGAGCGGCACCAAGCGCCGGAGACACTGTTCCCTGAGAGAGGAAACCCTGTAACCCCCCACTGTGCACTGTGTTATTGCTTAATCTGTTAACACTGTAATAAGGGTTGTAATTAACAGTACTTACCACAGTAATAAACATTAAATTAAATGTCTCAACTAATCATTATAACGAACACTAGTAAGACATACAGTAAATAACTGTTTAAAGAAAGATGCAACCAAACTTATTGGGAGATCCTTTATTATTAACATTATATTTAATTTTATTTAACTTCGCTATATGTTTTATATTTATTTATATTTGTTTATATTTATATCATTGAAAAAATTAAGTAATCTCTAAATAATTAGTTTAATTACTTGAATCAAAGTTGAAAATCTTAACTTTTAATCACATCTTGCTTTATTTCTAGTCCTATTTTACTTTAAAGCAGAGTCAGCAAAACCTATAATTCCTCAATAATTAGGAATATTTTGTTTAATTCAGTAAACTTGAATTAAACCTGAGAATTCAACCAAAAAACTTCATTTTTATCTTTATCTTAAACACATACACAGAAATGTACTGTATGCGCTGTATGAAAACACAAATTAACATGAAGCATAGAAAAAACATTGACAAGGCTTTGAAAAGAATTTAATTTTATTGATTAAAAACATATAGAAGATTCACAAAAATAGCTTTATAGCTCTACAGAAATAGAAGTAAATTCTGTTTTAATGATAAAAAAACATCTTTGCTTTAAGTTGCTCATCATTAACACACAGCTGGAGGAAACGTTAGCTTGTGTATTGGAGGCGGGGGGGATGGGGGGGGTGTGCATGGCTCTAAACCCCTTTATAATAAAGCTAATCTATGTTAGCATTGTTTCAGTGTGCCGTGCTGCATGAATAAACTTAATTTCACCTGAGGAGCTCAGACTGGAGTTTAATGATCCTGTAAATAAAGATCTAGTGCTGGTTTTTCTACATTTACTAAGAAACCTCAATGTTTTTAATGCAATTAGTGTTGAAGATGTGTCTCATCATACTTAATAATACCTAGTATTAACACCAAGTGAATTATTTCCAGTATCAAGTGCTGATAGAAGAAGCTGTAGAATAAAAAAAAAGCAGAATAAAAGAATAAAAGAACTCCTCAGGCTCTTAGTCTATTATAAACAGCACTTTACACCATTAAAGCAGATCACAGTTTCAACAACAAACATTAAATCATCTTCAGCAAGTGCACTAAACCTGATTTTACTTTTAATTTCATTATAATCTACTATTGTTAATACTGAGGTTAAGCGTTTGTATTTTTAGTGTCTGTTGTGCTCGATACTGAACTAAACCAGCCAGCTGGTTGTGGGGAAAATTGGTTAAAAAAAAAGGAAATTTTAAACAATTAGCTTTTCAATGTTTAAATTGATGGAAACACCAGTATTGTCTGTTTAAAAAGTGCTGCACCGTGTTTAGACCTGAGTCATCTAGAGACTCCTCTATAGACAAAATGTGTAGAAATGAAAAATCTGAAACACTCAAAACAGCAGTCAGACTGGACCCGCCGCTGACTGTGCTTAAAAACATACTTTTAACTTTTAAAACGGAACCTGTGGTTCTTTAACCTAATTTTTATCCTCTTAATCTGTAGCAATCAGTCAGTTACCATCAGCTATTATTTCATTTCTTTATACTTATTAAGGTAACGTCATTAGACTGCTAAACACGCTTAAAATATACTCACACACATTTGAGCTGAACGGCTGTTCAGGTGCAGTTTAACCTGATTTAATACCCAGGTAATAACTATTACTACAGCTATGAGCTAAAGCATCTCTGCTGTTTCTCCATGTTCCAAACTGACTACGCTTAAAAATGTCAAACTTTTAAGGAGGATCCTGTGCTTCTTTAACCCAATCTTTATCCTCCTAATCTGTAGCAATCAGTCAGTTACCACCAGCTATTATTTCATTTCCTTGTACTTATTAAGGTAACGTCATTAGACTGCTAAACACGCTTGGAGGAGAACACTAACTGCCGGCTGTGGCTAACACTGTGTTCAACCATCATACACACCAAGAAAGAGGAGGCAAAACACTCTTTCTCGGGTGTTTCTTAGAGCGTCGGACCCTGAGCCAAACCAACTATCAAATATACTCAAACATGTTTGAGCTGATCGGCTGTTCAGGTGCAGTTTAACCTGATTTATGACCCAGATAAAAGATTTACACTGCTGAAGTATACCTGGTGGTCTGTCACCCTGCCGACATTTATAAAGAGCTTTATAAAGAATCACATGAAAAATAATCACACAAACAAAACAAGACCACCAATGGTGCTCCTCTACACATATATATCTAAAAAAAGAAAAAAAGAAAACGCTGTCTGCTGCAGTGAGATCAGTCAGAAGTGCTGATTCCTGACAGCGGTTCATCCTCTCACAGTACTCAGACCAGCTGGTACTCCAGGAATACTGCTTTAAATTCATTAGACTATATAAATTAGAAAATTCATATAAGCTCATGATTTAGTTCTGCTGCTTTCTGTTAATCTCAGATGCTGATTTACTGACATACTAATAGAAAGAAGTGATATTAGTGATAATAAGGGGCTCTGACTGGTCCAGCATTCTAAAGCGCTGCCACTATGATCAGGAGAGCACTGGTTCGAATCCCAGTCATGCAGCTTGCCATCAGCTGACGGAGCCCTGAGAGAGCACAGTTGTTCTTGCTCTCTCTGGGTGGGTACAGTACAGTAGATGGCGCTCTCTCTTTCCCCTCATCACTCCTAGGGTGATGTGGATCAGCACAAGGCTGCGTCTGTGAGCTGCTGTATCAGAACCACCAGAGTCGCTGCTCTTTTCTCCGAGCGTTAGCGCTGTGATGCTACTCGGCAATGCTACATCATCAGCAGGGATGGGTTAAAAATTAGTTAAAATAAGTGATAATAAACTGTATAATACTACTGATTTTAATACTCTGGGCTGTTTAGGGCTCTCCCGACTTTTCCCAGTAAGAAACTCGACCTGTATGAGCGTTCCAGTTCAAATAAACACGTATAATAATAATAATCACACACAGAACGATAGTGCTTAAGGTGATGAACCTCATCAGTGGTAGTGGTCGTGTGTTTTTAAAGCACTTTTTGGTTAAAAAGTTACACTGAGTGTCGATTTCACAGCCCTAATAAAACATCCCTCACTTTCTGTCTGCATCAACAGACTTGATAGTGAACAGATTTAATAGTGAAAATAAAAAACTTAGTCAAGTGTGAGAAGCTGTGGTGCTCTGGTGCACAGTAGTGGTTTGAGTGTACTCGTACTGGAACTCATCCTCCAGTGGTGAACACAAGTCTTCAGTGGTGGACGAGAAGCTTCTAATGACTTTCAATCACCACCGGCTCAAACACTCCAGCAGTGACCCTAAAAACAGACAAATTAAGAGCGTGGTTTAATAAAAACTGGCAGTGCAAAAAGATTAGAACTGAAATATATTAATAACAGTATCATTACAGGTGTTTTTTAGTTTAAAATGCCAATTGTCCACCCATTTACACAACCAATCACCCAACTCACTCATTAGGACTCCTCCCCCTATCACTAGTGATGCTCCAACACCAGGAGGTGAAGAAGACTAACACACGTCTCCTCCGATACTCCGCCTCTTTTTTAACCTTTTTGTCGAGTAGCATCACAGTGCTAACTCTCGGAGGTAAGCGCAGCGACTCTGGTGGTTCTGATACATCAGCTCACAGACGCAGCCTTGTGCTGATCCACATCACCCTAGGAGTGATGAGGGGAAAGTGACAGCTAATGGTAAGCTGCATGACCAGGATTTAAACATTTTTTTTTCACTGCAGACAGTATTAAGCTTCATCTGGTCATGTTTTAACTATTTAACTATTTAATTTATTAACACTAGCGCTCTCAATGTTAAAGTGTTAACGCTTTACAGAGCCTGGTGCTGTATTTACTTTCTTACTTTTATTGGTGCACATTTTGGTGCGTTTAGGTTTATGCCTGTGTGAAACCAAACCAAACAGAGGGAGAAACGCTCATAGAAAGCAACAACATGGGTGAAAACTGAGTAATATTGTACATTTGCACTTATATATATATTATTTATATATATTAGTACAGTATAGTAAAACTGGCTCACCGGTTCCCAAGCTGAATTCCACTTAATGATGTAGTTCCATCTCTACTGACGAACAGTCTCAGGTTACTGTCTAAACATGGAGAAAAAGAAGAAAAGGGACTTTTTCAATCAATCAATCAATCAATCAACCTTTATTTTTACTCAGTAATACATTGAGGATAACCCTCATTTTCAATGCAGCCGAGCATCTACAAAATTATAGCAACTGAAAAATAAGTTTAAATGATAAAAACAAGCAAACAATATAAGATTTAATTTAATTATAAGAATAAATAAAATAATTCAAAACAAAAGGATCTGCAGACAGGCTAAAATATAAAGCAGTAAAACAAATAGATAAATAATTAGAATAATAAAATATAAACACAATTAAAGAAATAGAGGACTAAAATAAAACCAAAATTGATAGAACTAAAATAAATAAGAAGTTAGGAATGTTTAAAAAAAACATAAAATGACGAAATAAATGAAATAAAAAGTAAAAATAATGTAAAAGGCCAAAAGTAAAACCAGTAATAAACACATAAAGAGATTAAATGAATAAAATAAATAAAATGGCTAAAAGGTAAAATATGAAATTCTCAGGTAAGGAGGAGAGGAGGATGATGGTGAGGTGAGTAGTAGTAGTGAGTCAGGTTTTTGTACCTTCATTATTACTGTTATCAGCGAAGTTCTGACTCTGAACGATCTTCTCCACGACGTCATCAGCATCGATCCGAGTGTCGTTTACCCAGGTGGGCTGATCCTCCACAGAATCCTGCTTCCTCCTGAACGAGGGAGAGGAGAAAAACATCAATTACACACAGAATCTACTGTACAGAAAATCTTCTATACTGAAGAAGAATCTGTAGCAGTGTTCGGCGCAGTATGAGCCGAGTCCGGTACCGTAAGGGTCTGCTGGACGGTAGGACGGGCCGCGGGGGACGCTGGGGTCTCTCAGGACGACAGTCGCTCTCTGAGGGGACGTCAGCGCTGACGCTGCTTCCTGTGGAGGTGTTCCTGCGGTGCGTCAGGTCAGAAAGACTGGATGAGCAGGAGTGTTCTGTACTGTAGCCTGTAGATAAATAAATACACACACCCATAAACAAACTCGATCAGAGTCCATTTATAATCTTCACACACAGAGGATTCAATTACTTTCTTATTTTACTTTCTTATTTTAGGTAAAAATGTAGGTTCTCTATACATCTAATGCATCTATACGTTCTATACGTTTACATTACTTTTACTTTTATACTTTAAGTAGTTTTGAATCCAGTACTTTTACACTTTTACTTAAAGAGTAAAAAGCTTTAGTTTAGCTTTAATTTCTACAGAAGTATTTTATTAAATCCGAGTATCTATACTTCTACCTACAGAGTAATGAATGGAAGTACTTTTGTTTTTGGATGTAGGCTATATACTAAATATTAAAATGCTCATTTGTTACCGATGTTGGTGTTGAAATCTTTTGTAGATTTGTTCTTAATAAATATTGTTATTAAATAATAGGTCTATGCTTCTTCAGTGTTGCAATATTAATTAACATCATTCTGAACAGATTTCACTAATTTAAACAGCCTTAAAATGTTTTTAAAAGCTCAGTTTTAATGCTCTGCTCACTAAAATAATGTGGGGTTTAAATCAGGCTCGGGCTCATAATGTATAATTCAGTTTATAGATCGGGTCTAAACTCTAAACTCAGGCACAGTGATGGTTACTGAAGAGTCAGGGTGAAATGTTAAACAAACTTTCCCACAGTCGCACAACAATAGCAGCACCTGAAAGAGAGAGTAAGACAGTAAAAGACAGACAAACAGAGGAAGCTGAACACGTACTTCCTGTAACCGTAACCACGGCGACGTGGTGAAGGCACGTAAAGCTTCTATTATAGGTCCTTTCTCTGTTTGTATGTAAAGATACGAAACGTAAACAGACTTTACTCTACACCACACACACACACACACACACACTACACCTGAACACACACCCGACAGCTTGCTCTGTTGACTGGCGTAGCTGGAGTTACGGGAGTGCCCGGTGTGAAAGGTCTCGTCTGCGTTCGCCCGACTCTGATCACCCTCCTCCGGCAGACCTGCACAAACCAAATACAATCACACATCTTTTAGATCGTTTACACCTGCGTTTGGTTTCTATAATCCGGATTAGTTAAGGGGTTTGTTTATTTGAAGCGTTTCTCCCTCTGTTTGGTTTGTTTTCACACAGGCACAAAACTAAACGCACCAGGATGTGCACTAGTGGTGGGAGCTATGGCACTAAAAAAATAGTAATCCTAAATAATCAAATTCCAGCAATTATGGATTTATTGGTGTGAGTTTCAGGCAATTTAGCAGGTTTATTTACCCTTTCCATTTGATTATAGCGCCACCATGTGGAGTAATGAAGCAGTAACTTTGGTAAATTAAACTGGGGGGTAAATCTAGAGAATTTAGAGCTCCTATGCTTCAATAAAAATATAGATATTTGACGCCAAATATCGATTATGCATTTTCTCCAACAAAAACAATATAGTTATTAGCAATAGCATTCCTCACAAAAATACCAGACAGCTTGTAATTTTGTTATTTGTTGTTTTAAATGGTGTAAAAACATTAAAAACGTATAATAACAGAGTTAAAGAGCAGAACACAGACCTGAACTGAGGATGGAGGGTCTGGGTTTGGACGCTGAACCCACCGCTGTTCCCTCTCCTTTACGGTCGAGGTGCAGAGACGGCTCTCGACCCGGAACTGAGATACTCTTAGCCGTGCTGGGAGGACTAAAAACAGAGATAAAATTACTTTTATTAGTTTTATCAGATATAACAACTGTGGCAACCAGGAGTTTAACTCAATATTTGGTCACTTATTGTTGAATGTAATGAAAATGTATATAGCGATAATGGATCTGCATAGTGCATTCTAACTATTGACCAGAAGAGGGCAGCAAATATTAACACATTACTTTAGGATGAGGAAAAAAAAAAAGTACTTACGCTTTAAAACAGGGGTCTGCAGATAAGAGGGTCATCTCTATGGTCACCTAAAGGAACAAATTAACTGTTAGAATAAAAAAAATAAAAAAAAACAGAATGCCCACATGTTAAACTATATCAGATTAACCTTAATCATCAAATCTTTATATTTATTAAAGGAGAAATCCGGTGTTAAATGGACTTTGCATTCCAGAATAAACACAGCATTCCAACACAAACACTTTACTGCTCCCCACAGTAAAATTAGTGCCAGTTCCATCATGCTGTGGGGGTGGGATCAGTGCAGAAACTAGGAATCTTGTTAAAGTTGAGGATCTCATGGATTCCAGGCAATATCAGCAGATTCTTCAGAACAATGTTGAAGAATCAGTGAGAAAGTTGAAGTTGAAGCACCGGGGCTGGATCCTTCAACAAGACAATGACCCAAAACACTAAACTCTAAACAATAAACACTAAACTCAAAATCTAGCACTAAAGCATTCATGCAAAGGAACAAGTACAACGTTCTGAAATAATCATCTCAGATCATCTCAGTCCTCAGACCTGAATATTACTGAATATTATCTGTGGTGTGATTTAAAGCAGCTGTTCATGATCAGAAACCGGAATCACTCCTGACTGAACTGGAGACGATTAGTAAAGAAGAATAAACCAAAATATAAAATACCTTCAACCAGAAGCAAAACACTTTCAAAAAGACTCTGACTGGAAGCTTTAGGAAAAGTTTAGAGGCTGATATTTCTTCAAAAGGAGAATCTGCTAAATATTGATGTATTTTTTTCTGTTGAGGCCCAAATTTATGATCAGTTTAAATAATTATTCCACACATTTATGTCTGTAAATCTTATAAAACTAATTTAACTTCTCAAATATCCTTGTGTTCATCTGCTATATGATATATTTAACTGAAATTACTGATCCCAACAACCAATGATTTATAAAATAAGGAAAATCATGAATTTTTTACACCACTGTACATCAGTCCTCTAACCTTTAGGATGGAGTTGTCCTGCCGGGTGTTCTTGGTGTTGTAGCCTTCGAGTAGAGAGCAGCGCACTGTGGAGCCTGATCCAGCAAACTCCGCCATGTTCAGATCAGCAAAGCCCAGCTGAGAAAAACACAGTGAGAATTCAGCTCAACAATAACCAGACAATTCATCCACTAACACACTAAATACTGAGATAAATAATACAGAAGAAAACCATGAGATAAGTAAAGAGTATAGACCAGGGAATTAACCTGATATACAGTACAGTCAAACAGTTTTTAAAATGTTCTGCATAGTAGATTAATAATAATGTCAATAAATCTATAAAGAAAATAGAAACTATTTAGTAAACAGACATAAAACCAAAAGTGTTAAACAAACCAGTATATATTTTATATTTTACATTCTTCAAAGTATCTCCTCTTGCTTAGATGATCAGTTTTGAACATCTCTGCTGGATTTTCTCAGTCAGTTTTATGAGGTAGAGTCTCCTGGAATTCAGGCTTTCAGTTAACAGCTGTGCTGAACTCATCAAGAGTTAATTACTTGAATTTCTTGTCTCTTAATAAAGTGTTTGAGAGCATCAGTTAAAGTAAAGTAGTGAAGAGGTAGAGTTACAGGTATACAGTGAATAGTGAATATTTGAGTAATGTTCGAATCCAGGTTATGAGAAGAAACAACTACTCAACTAAATAAAGAAAAAAAAGACTAAAGAGAAGAATTTCAAGAACTTTGAAAGTATCCTCAAGTGCAGTCACCAAAAAGACCATTATTGTTATGATGAAACTGGCACTCATCAGGACCGCTCCAGGAAAGGATAGAAGAGCGAGAGTTTCCTCTGTTGTACAGGATGAGTTTATCAGAGTTTCCAGCCTCAGAAACCACAAGTTAACAAACAGCTCCTCAGATAAGAGTATCTAAATACTTCACAGAGTATTTTAGTTTGTTTAACACTGTTTATTAGTTACTACATGATTCATGATGTGTTCCTTTATAATCTGATAGATCACTTCTCTATTCATTTAACATGTAGAGAAAAATAAGTAAAAACAAATAGAAACTGAATGAGAAGGTGTGTCTAAACTTTTAATGGTTTTTCTTAAGTATTTAGGTAATATTTTCTTTATGATTTTGTATTTAATGTGTTATTTTGGTATCTTCTCATTTATACATTCTGTAGCTTTCTCTCTCTTCTCCCTTCACTCTTTCAGTTCACACCTCTCTCTCTCTCTCTCTCTCTGTATTGATTTAGAGGAGATTTAGGGGGTGCAGTCGTCGCTCTGCTGACTAAACGGAACTCATTCTTCTTCCCGGATACTATGACTGATTACTGGGTCTCCAAAAACTACATCCGCTCATTTCCACGGTCAGGATGTTCACAGTGTCAGTTTCCTGTTTCACTGCACATTATGAACTCTAAGCAATGAGGTAAAGAGCTAGTGTTGGGGAAATGTTCCAAACAATTGTTTTGGAAAACATAATTTATTATATATAATTAGTTGTTAATTTTTATCCCATTTTTCACCAATTTACAAGACCAATTACCCAACCCCCTCATTAGGACTCCTCCCCCTATCACTAGTGATGCTCCAACACCAGGAGGGTTAAGAAGACCAGCACACGCCTCCTCCGATACATGTGAAGTCAGACTCCGCCTCTTTTTTAACTTTTTGCCGAGTAGCATCACAGCGCTAACGCTCGGAGGAAAGCGCAGCAACTCAGTTCTGATACATCAGCTCACAGACGCAGCCTTGTGCTGATCCACCCTGATCACCCTAGGAGTGATGAATATGGGAAAGAGAGAGCACCATCTATATACTGTACTGTACCCACCCAGAGAGAGCAAGACCAACAACTGTGCCCTCTCGGGGCTCTGGCAGCTGACAGCAAGCTGCATGCCCTGTTATTTCCGCCCCTAATGGAGAGTTTTCACACTTCCTATCTCTGTCGTTATTTCAGAAAGTATCACTGAAAAAAAGCTTAAAAATTGTGCTGAAACATTTTATTTTGCTCGGATAACTGGCTTCTCGCAATTACAGGACAAATATGGTGTGATTTCACTGTCGGGCGGCCTTTTCTTTTTCTTTTTTACCCTATGCTCAGATGTTGAGCTCATCACAGTTTAACGGGAGAGTTTTCTGGTATAACGACGGGTCCTATATCCTGTTGACTTTCTTTAAAAGTCCTTTACGCTGCCGCCCCCCCGCAGCCCCCCCACAGCACTTTCTGCCTGCAGACGCAGTTATTTAAAGAGGTCGTCTCCTGAGGAGCTGCGGTAAATTTAGCTCACGGAAACCCAAACTTAGCCGGAGAGCAGAGAAACAAAAGGAAGGCTCCATTCACTGTTTCTGAGCGTAACTTTCCTCGGCTCTGAGCTGCCGGGCACATCTGTGACTAACATTAGGTGCAGAGCGAACCGTAAGTCCGCCGGTTCCTGAAAGGCGTTATAGTGTACACTTATATAAAGGAGATATCACATGCAGGAGGACCATGATCAGATGACCAACACATCCCCCCCTGGAGTCAGTCTTGTGACAAACACACACACACACACACACACACTAGAAAGAAGTTAACATGTTTACAAGCAGGCTGGTACCTACGACTATTTTTACACCTACAATAGCTGCTCTCAGATCTGCTCTGAAACTTCACACTTAAGTGTAAATTAGGAACAACAAGCTGCTCGATCACAACTGTTACAGTGCAGAGTTCACACGCAATCCAAAAGTTTTAAACTGATAAGATTTGGGCCTTTAAAATACATCGCTTTTAGCCGAAGCTCCCAACTAGCAGCCAGAAATAGCGGCATAGAGTTACCCATGCAAATAAATGATTACTATTTTTACACCATTAACAACAAGCTTAAACTAGCTCCACACTCATTACCACTTCACTGGTAATATTCTAAAAGCCCTGACATTTAAAACAAAGCACTAATTGAGAGATTGCTGGTTCGAATCCCAGTCATGCGAGTCCTGAGAGAGAGAGAGCACAGTTGTCCTTGCTCTCTCTCTGGGTGGGTACAGTACAGTAGATGGCGCTATTTCACTCTTTCCCCTCATCACTCCAAAAGGGTGATGTGGATCAGCACAAGGCTGCGTCTGTGAGCTGCTGTATCAGAACCGAGTCGTTGTAGGCGCTTTCCTCCGAGCGTTAGCGCTGCTGTGATGCTACTCGGTTCAAAAAGGTTTAAAAAGAGGCGGAGTCTGACTTCACATGTATCGGAGGAGGCGTGTGCTAGTCTTCTTAACCCTCCTGGTGTTGGAGCATCACTAGTGATGAGTGGATTAGGTAATTCATTTATTTACAGTGTAGGAAATAAAAAGATAACAGGTAAAGCAGTGATCAGGTAACATATTCAGAATTATTTTATTGTATAACGTGCTGTAGGTTAAGGTGAGCTGGGTCAGGTATGTATTGTGTGTGTGTGTGTGTGTGTGTGTGTGTGTGTGTGTGTGTGTGTGTGTGTTCTGCAGGGTGTGGAGGATTTCTCTTACCTTTGAATAAGCTTTTCCTCCTTTGAGTTCCTGTAATGAAAACAGGATAAGTCTCGAACTCAGTGACTGGAAGGTGCATGCAGAATAGCATCAGTGTTTACTTACAGTCACTTCCACTTTCCACAAACACACACACACACACACACACACACACAAACACACACAAACACACACAAACACACACACACACACACTCAAAATGTCATTTAAACTAAAGGACCAAGGCTTCTTTGGAAGTGATCTCATTCATTCATTAAGTTACTCTAGAAAAAAGCATTTTACATTAAATCACTCTTTACAGTGTAAACATGCAAAAACGTGTCTTGGTGTGTCTAGTATGAATGAATGTCACGTGAGCTGTTTTTTGTAAAAAAATGAAAAAAAATAATAATAATTGTTCCGGTGATCCGGTATAACACTGCTTTAGTCCAGTGGAAGAGTGTGGAGGAGAAAACGATAGGATTTCGGCTCTTGCTCATGAATATTAATACATGCAAACATATTGCCTCTGATTGGCTAACAGCACGTTTTAAAATAAAGACATTTTTACACTAATAACAGTCTTTGCAATGTCAGATGTTACTTTACAACATGTGTAATAATGCCCTGCTAAGTGCAGTTCAGCCACTGACTGATCTAAACATCTAAACACCTACCTATCTCAATAGTACTTGGCTGGTGGTGTTTTTCCTCCATAGACTAATTCTAACCATTTGTTTCTTAGCTCTGAATTACTGGGTAAAGTATATAAACACTGATGTGTTATTCGCACAAATAACGCAGGAATGAACTGCATGCTGTTTCTAGTGCTGTTAGTTATCTCCTATCTGACGAGATGACTTCGCCACCCGGCTACAGCTCTGCTCTGTGGGCGGTCCTGAGCTGAGGTGGGAGGGGCCATGAATACTAATTGACAGGTTGATGTAGACACGGTGCTTTTCCTGATTGACTCCTTTTCCTGAGTTTTACTAGCTGCTGCAGAACAATGAGGAAGAGTTTCATCATGTGCAGCATCATTTTAGCAGAAGGAGAGCTTTAATAAATAAAGTATTATTACTGCAGGTTCTCGGGTTCAGCTCTTTCAGAGTGATGGATCCTACCTTCCTCACAGAGACTCTGCAGATGCAGGGGTCCAGAACGCCGGTGTTGGGATTGGCGCTCATCTTGCACACGAAGGAGAATCTCTTCCTCCAGCGGACCGAGTTCTCCCGGACCTCCTCTCTGCGGGGGAATGATGGAGAGGGCTGATTTAGAGAGATGCTGATTTTAGAGAAGAGAAACAGCTCGTTCTGGGCTGGACTGCTGTAGATTTTGGCTTTTAAACATGTTTATTTCTAATGTTTAAAGCTGCGCTGTGATCACGCTGTTTAACCTGGGGGACGGGATCTAAAGGAGGTTCTAGCAGAGTCTGCGGGTCTCTGAGCAATAAAAATGAGCAATAAGCCCATTAAACTTTCTCACAATGTGATCTTGTGATATCAAACCAGTGCTAAAATCTGTGTGTGCATTAGGGCTACACAATATTGGGAAAAACTGACACTGTGATTTTTCTGCTGTTCAGCAATATAAATTGTTTTATTTAGAAATACACAATTTTCCAAGCATGTCACGATATTAATAATACATTTAAAATGTTCTGTATTGACTATAAAGAAGAGGTTGGGGTTTTAGTTTGTTGTTTTCTATCATTTGATGTCTGTGTTAACATCTAGTGTCATAAATGGTGAGGGAGAGCAAAATAATAAAACATGACATCGAGAGATACTGAGTCACACAATATTGAACAATAAATAAAACTGGCTGAGAACCCCAGTGCTATTGATTATAGTTTATTGGTATTTTGCAAAAATACTTCTGCAGAAGTTTAAAAGATTAAAAGGAAGGAGGGATCCACAGTGCCTCTGTTTCTGTAGTAACTTTTAGTAACCTCTTCAGTATAGAGCATTTTCTGCTTAGCACATCATGTTGTGCAACAGGGCACATGATGCAGATTCATCAGCTGTTCGCTGGTACTGAACACACACCCCCCCCCCCCCATCACCCCCCACCTATCTCACTAATCTCACTCATCTCACACTGCTGAAGAAGCTCCAGCCGCCAAAACGCCACCGTCAGTTTTATTAAAGCCACAGTCAAATTTATACACCAGTAAATACATAATACATATTTACTATACAAATACTCACACACACACACACACACACACAGAATAACACACACACACACACACACACACACACAGAATAACACACACACACACACACACACAGAATAACACACACACACACACACAGAATAACACTCACACACACACACAGAATAACACTCACACACACACACAGAATAACACACACATACAGACTCTTGGCCGCCCATAAAGAAGAAACTCTGAGAGAAAAGTCGACAAAGAAGCCAAACACTGAATATGCATGAGGCTCTGGCCATCTGCTATGCAAATAAACAGCTATTAATACAGAACTGCCTGAAATCTGGAACTCACAGATTTCACCAAACTCTGAGTCTCTTCCTCCTTCATGATGCTTTTCCAGGACTTTACTGCAGAGCCTTCAGCTGTTGTTCGTTTGTGGGTCTTTCTATCTTTAGTTTTGTCTTATTATTGTCTGGTGATTGACTCGAACACTGTAGAATACTCCACTTATTTATCATACAAAAATCCTGAGTTAATTTCTCAGTATGATTTGGGTCATTGTCCATCTGAACTGTGTTAACTAATTGTACGATGAATCGATATTGCAATTATTGTGACAGGCCTAATCACACCCCTAATAAAAGTTGCTATAAAAAAATTTAAAAAAAAAAAAAGTTTTTTTAAGGCATTGAGAATGTCATTATTATAAAAAATGTCATTATTATAAAAAATACCCTGAAATATTGTAGCATTATTATTTAATATCAACCACCCAGTAATGATTCAGTGTTCAGTAATAATTCATTATTTTACCCATCTAACCACGTAGTACTGAACTTGTGAGAATAGTGTTTTAGTAAAATAGTGCAGTGGATTTCACTAATGGGAATCCTGAGCAGGTTTTGGGAATCACTCTGAGCTTTATTAAACACCTGACCAGGTGTTTGCTATAAAACCACATGATAAGAGCAGAGTCTGGAGCTGAATAAAGTGTGCACGGTCACAGCAGTGTTTTAGAGGGACGGATATTACAGGCCAGGCCTTTATTTACGGGGTTTTAATACTTTTAGTCGACTTTTTGCCAAAGAGGGCATCTGTTCCTAATTCCACTCCACATTTAAAGACGTTCTGAATTCAGTGGCACAATCCGACCATTCAGAACTCACTAACAGACCCCTGAGGAACAGTTAAAGTGGATCAGGTGCTCCGCGCTGAAACACTGCTGTAAAATGTATCTCAGTATGAGGGAGCAGCTTAATGGTATTTATTGTTGATATGAATGAATGTGAATAAAGTTTAACTTCATTAACAAAGCGCCTTTCTAGAAACCCAAAGACGCTTTACAATTTACACAGTTTCACACACAACCATTCATACTCAGCTCTCATCCATCCACACACCGGTGGGAAGCAGCAGCCAATAGCGCACAGCGTACTCTCAACCAGAAACAACCCCGTCCACCTGGAGGAGGACTGCATCCAGCATCCAGATCAATTTAGGGTAATTTAGAGTATCCAATTTACCCGATCTCCATGTTTTTGGACTATGATCAAAATGACTGTAATTGTACCCAACATTCATGGATCATTTACATGGTATTTCAAATAGTATTATAAAAGTTTTAAAATAAAGTAAGAAATCTCAGTCTGCAGTATCAGTTCCAGTATGATGATGATGGTGAATAAAGTGAGGTTTGTGTTTCTCTCTGGAACCTTCATCCCCAAAATACCACTCCTCTCATATCTGTCCTCGGCTGCAGGGAGGTGGCTGTGAGGGTCTGTTTCTCACCGCTCCCGTTATCAGAGCCAGCGAGATCCACACACACTCCAACCCTTCAGTCCATCTCACACACACACACCAACACCCCCGATCCTCCACACACATTCCAGTCGCACTGCTTGCTTTGTTGTGTCGCCCCAGTAACTACAAACGCCCGGCGTCCACGGCAACACCGCGGCAACCAGAGAGAGGGAGGGGGCGGAGCTCATCACTGTGCACAACAACAACAACAATAACACCTTAAAGTTAACACTTACACTATTCCTTACTCTCCTAACATTAGTAACTCACTCCTAACCACACTCCTAAAACTCCTAACACTCCTAACACTCCAAACTCACTCCTAACACTCCAAACTCACTCCTAACAACTCTCATAACACTCTCCTAACAACTCTCATAACACTCTCCTAACATTGCTAAAACTGCACTCCTAACAACACTTTTAACAACACTCTGAACTCTCCTTTCATTCCAAGCTCACTCCAAAAAACTCCTAATATGCTAAAACTACTACAACAACTAACCATCCTAAACCCACTAATATTTCATCTTTTGTGAAAACGTTTATTTTAACTAGAAATGCTTGGAAAAAGCACTGTTTCCATTAAAAAAATAAAATGTTGCTAAGCTGTTTCTGTCTGAAAACTGTGATTTGTGCTTGATATGCTGTTTAATTTAGAACAGCAGTTTCTGAACTAGACTAATTTTGTTTAGATTAAAAAGGGATTACAGTTTCAAAATGTATCTTGTTGCATTCTGTTGCATTTTGCTGGTGTTTGTAAACACTGGTGTTCATAGTGGTGTAATGGTGTAATTCAGTAGTGATAGCTGGAACAGTGCTGCACTAAACTAAACGTCTGGTCTAAAAATCAACACAGAGCTTTTCATCCTGCAGCTCCTCGCTCTCCCACGCCGCCAAACGCAAACCTAATCATGCACCCCTGAATGAGCCGATTGTCGGGAGTCTCGGGACAATTTAACTGTTTACAAAAGATCCCTGAGAAAGACTGATGCATTTTAAACATGCGTTTAGAGAGCCTGCAGCGTGATCATTACAGAGCATCCAGCCTGGAGCTCAGTCTGCAGTTCAGAGAGAAGTTCTTACAGCAGGTCTGAGTACAGACTAAGACCAGAGATACACTACTGCTCAAAAGTTTTTAGAACATCCCTGTTGTTTAGTAGTTCAGTAGCTGCAGTGTTGTCTGATCCAGACAATCTGTTTTTTTATTTTATCTTTATCTAATCAATAACTGCAGTTCTTCTCCTGTCAGATTAATCCTAATTATTCTCTTCTCTGCTGAAACTGAGACTGACCAGAAGATTGCCTGTTCGAATCCCAGTCATGCAGCTTGCCATAGCGGCTGGAGCCCTGAGAGAGCACAGTTGTTCTTGCTGTTTCTCTCTGGGTGGGTACAGTACAGTAGATGGTGCTCTCTCTTTCCCCTTATCACTCCTAGGGTGATGTAGATCAGCACAAGGCTGCGTCTGTGAGCTGATGTATCAGAACCGAGTTGCTGCATCTCTTTCCTCCGAGTGTTAGCGCTGTGATGCTACTCGTCAATGCTGCATCATCAGCAGCAGGTCAAAAAGAGGCGGAGTCTGACTTCACATGTATCGGAGGAGGCGTGTGCTAGTCTTCTTCACCCTCCTGGTGTTGGAGCATCACTAGTGATAGGAGGGAGTACTAATGAGTGGGTTGGGTAATGGGACGTGTAAATTAGTGAGAAAATACGATAAAAAATAGGCTAAATGTGTGCTTCTCTTATTTTTGCAAAGCTTTATATATATTCTATATATATTCTAATTCTAAACACAGGGTGGGTGGTGGGTCCTGAGAGCTTTTGCTGGTGACCTGAGCAGCTATGGTGCTGCTAATGGTGCTGATACAAGAGCTACTGCAAACACAGAGATATCAGAACAGCAAAAACAGAAAAAATAGATATTTAAACTAGATTTAAGACGATTTAACTAAGATTTAGCTTAGATTTAGCTAACCTCTCGTCTGGTTGCATAAGGCCCACAGCTCTGGAACCGTTCTTGTGTTCCCTGTTTTACAGATGACTCAGTCAGACAGTAATGAACTGATCTGAAACTGGATGCTCCCCAGTTTGGCTTCTAAAGCAGTGCTGTGTTAAAGGCATGCTCCCCAGCAGGGCCATGTCACACCCTGACAGCACGTAGATAAACATCCCCTCAGCGGTGCCTCCAAACCGGCCGCATGACGTCAACCCAAACCTTCCTATTCCCACCTCCTCCAGGACCCGACCCGACCCGACAACTTTCCACCAGCGCACTACTATCTATCTGAAACAGGGATTAGCGCACATGCTAGAGCTGGGCAATATATCAATATTTTATGCTTTTAAAGAATATTAAGGATATTAAGAATACAATATTAAAAAAATATGTTATAATATTTTTACCATATCACCCTGCTTTATCACTGCATGGTTTACATACACTAAGAGCAGTGGGTATACCGTTCACATCATATTAGAAATATATTGCATCGGCCGAAATTATGAAATATACAGCTCTGTAAAAAAATAAAGAGAGCACTTCAGTTTCTGAATCAGTTTCTCTGATTTTGCTATTTATAGGTTTATGTTTGAGTAAAATGAACATTGTTGTTTTATTCTATAAACTACAGACAACATTTCTCCCAAATTACAAATAAAAATATTCTCATTTAGAGCATTTATTTACAGAAAATGAGAAATGACTGAAATAACAAAAAAGATGCAGAGCTTTCAGACCTCAAATAATACAAAGAAAACAACAAGTTCATATTCATAAAGATTTAAGAGTTCAGAAATAATCAATATTTGGTGGAATAATCCTGGTTTTTAATCACAGTTTTTTTTTTCATGCATCTTGGCATCATGTTCTCCTCCACCAGTCTTACACACTGCTTTTGGATAACTTTATGCTGCTTTACTCCTGGTGCAAAAATTCAAGCAGTTCAGTTTGGTGGTTTGATGGCTTGTGATCATCACTACAGCTGTATATTTATATCAACATATACTCCATATGTTATATATATTTCTAATTATGACCTTTTTTAATATTGGATTAGTTTTACATCATGTTTAGAAAAGTAATGAATGAAAGCAGGTAAAGGTAGTCTTTAATAAAAACCTAAATCAGAGTTAAACTCCCACTCTCTGCTCCTCTTCCTGCAGATCAGAGATAAATCCAGATGTGTTCAGCGCTCGGGTAAAAACACCGGAACATTCTGCACTGAGCCGGAGTCACCGGCCCAAATCTGATCCTGAACAGGAAGTAAGCCTAATCAGACCCCACGGCCTACATCAAACAAAACACGCGGCCAATCATCACAGCCTTTCCGTCCCACAGCTAAAATAACACAATAATAAACCTGCTGTACCTTTACCTTTACACCACTTTACATACAACCCTATATTATACAGAAATATATACTCCACTCCACACTGTTTTTTATACTTCACTACTGTACTTAAGTACTAACATGCTGTATCTGTATCTACTATATTCTTTCTGTAATACAGTATCTACATAACAGAGTACTGTACTTTTACTTTTAGTACTTCACTACTATATTTTACTATGAACTACTTACGCAATATTTAAAGCAGCACTAGGTAGGATTTCCTTGATTTTTGATCTTTTTAAAGAAGTAAAATTACAGCTTGAAACTCACTGCAGCGCTGCATTGAGGTGTAATAGGAGGAATAGCGGTGCTCTCGTGTCTGTGCCGGAGCTCCTCTGAGCTCAAACCAGACTCTGTAAGTTTTCCGAGGCGGCCGCGACCAACGCTCGCGAGAACTGCGACCTGCTTTCCGACCTTTAGTTCTAACAGTTCTACAAGGACTACTGGTTCATTCTTTACAAACTAACATACAGACACTCTGGCAGAAGCTGGAAAGAGACCGAATATGTCTGTGAAGCAGAAAACCAGAAAGAGAAACTAATCCGCCTGAAACATTTATTACACTCTACAACTGTAGGGTATATATATAGTATCTGCGCCCTTGAAATAGCAAAGTCAGAGCTCACCTGACTCTTAAAGGGAATGATGAGCAAGTGATTTATTACACATTAAAACACATGCATGATTTCCTGTTGTTACAATAGCGAAGACACCAACAGTCCTCAACAAATCGCTAAAGTACTAAAGAATTATACTATTTAATTTCCCCAGTGAACTTTGACAGAATTTGTTCAGCCCTCGTTGTGTAAATGAACCCAGTTTCAAAATCTGTGTCTATAAAACAGGGAATATCATGTTGCTACAGTGAAATCCATGATTTCAAAAGCCTGAATTTCTCTCTGTTCCACAGAGCGAGAGTCTGGTCCTTAAGGAACGTGTTCTGTAGCACAAATCATCAAATCTCTCCAACAGAGCATCACAGCATCACAGCGACCCAAACTGGGGGAAAGGGCGATGACTGATGACCCTCTGAGAGGGACGAGCTCCTCCCCTGTTTAGAGATGAGACCTTTTTGATGAGAACAGTGAGAAAAACATGAGATATGAGCTACAGATAAGGTTATCGTGAGCACTGGGTTCGCCTGGATGAGAGTCTTTGAAGGGAGAGGGGATACGTGCTGGACCACAGAGTTTCAGAGAGATCACACAGCCGGGATGATAATCCAGATTATTCACAACATCCTCAAACCTCTCCTCCTCTCCTCCTCCTCTTCTTCTTCTTCTTCTTCTTCTTCTTCTTACACTGATTTTGAACTAAAGACTGATGTTACTGGTAAACAGAGTGAGTAAAAGAGATCATATTGTTCACCATATTCAAAAATGTGAAAAAATCATGAATATAATCAGGGATGCCTGAAATAATGTAACTTTTAAAGGCCAGAAAATGGCAAAAAAAATAAAAACCTGCTAAAAATCATGATTGGTATGTGGCATTCTGGTGCATCTTTAATTATTTATTGTGTTTTACATCAAAATCAGGATATCCAACAGCATTATTTTACATTGCATGGTTTAGTTCATATCATGCACCCCTACTTTTTACTTTTTTACATTAATGATCTACAATCAACTTTTTCTTGGAGCAAAGACAAATCCACGTCTTGACACGTCTTGACAGAGCTAAACATGATCTGGTCTGATTTCTAATTCCTAATGTTTTTTTATCCTGGTAAATAATCCTGTTTTAAAACACTGCATTCTTTTTCATTTTGCTTCCCTAATCAAGATCAGCTTTAAAGGTCTTAGTTTAAGGTTAAAAAACACCATTTTTCATAAAACTATGTGGCCAAAGATCAAAGTCCTTCAGATTCTTTCATCCTGGAGACACGCTTTAATCAGAAGCACACTGAGCTCTGAGAGAAGAACATCAGGAACACCAGGAACTGACCCGACCCCAAGAACTCCCCGCTAAAACACCACGCTTACCAGAACATAGCAGTTAGAAAACTACAGGTTACACATGATAAACTGTACACGCGGCTGCAGTGATCCAGAACTAGAGAAGCTCACTCCTCTTTCATCTCCGCTCTTAAATATCTGAGTAGGTTTGGGTGTGGACGAGTCGCCATATATAGAATTCAGATTGGAGGTTACGTATTTACTTAGGAATTAAGCAGCTAAAACGGTTAAAACGGCTAAAACTGATACTTAGACAAAAACCAGGGTTCAGGTTTACACGAGACTTTAAAACATCCTTCATTCAGCCTCATAAATCACCAGCATCAGGGCTGAGTATCACCAGGGATTTACACAATCAATTACAATTACATTCACAAGATACCAATTCCATTTTCAATTCATTAACAATTATTATCCATTATTAACAATATTAGTTTGGACACATTTTCTCATTCAATGTTTAATTTTATCCTACATCGTGAATTAATACTAAAGTGATCGATCAGATTATGAAGGAACACATAAGGAATCATGTAGTAACTTAAAAACAGTGTTAAACAAACCAAAATACTATTTTATACTTAGAACTACTCAGCTAAATAAATAAAAATATATATATATACTTTAGGAAAAAATGAAGGTCAGTCAATCCGAAAAGAAGAATTTCAAAAATTTCTACTTTGAAAAGTATTCTCAAGTGCAGTTGTTTAATACTTTTTGTTTACTAAATAATTTATTTAGTATTAATCTATGACTTTAGTATTGATCTACAAAGCAAGAAAATAACTTAAAAAAAGTAAATAATGAAAAAACACTGAATTTAAGGTGACCAAACTTTGGCTGAGAGTGTAAACTGCACACAAAAACAGTAAATGTAAATGCAGTAAAAAGCCAAACAAATGCAAAATTAGCTGCTTATAAGAATATTGCTGTTATGACAATATAGTATAGTTTTTTTGTGATAATATCACATACGATAAGATACGGCACACCCCGAAATTTCAGAGCATCTGCTTTCTAAAAATATCCCTCCACATTCTCAGCCTCTATATTTACAGCTCTGACCTGCTGAAGAATGATCAGAATTCTCAGTAAAATTCTTTATTAAAGGACGGGAGCGCTGAAATGATAGAAACGCTCCGGGGCTCCGCTCTGCTTTTGTTCTGCAAGATAAATTATGAAGATAAATTACAAGCTGAGAGACGCATTCTTCCATAATGTGAGAGTAGATATATATTTGCTAAATGTGTGGGACAGTTTTAGCAACACCGCGAGCAATAAATACATACAGTACCGCCTCCACAGTAAACCCACACCCGCCCACCACACACTCCAGAGGGAATGTGGGGTTAGTCTGTTTGTTGCTGCAGAAATTCTATTTAAATTCTGCAAACCGAAACCTGCAGCTCACAGCTGATGGAGGGGTAGTGCAATCTGAAGGTTTAATCTGATGAATAAAAACACAAATGTAAGAAATGACAGCAAATAATAACTTGGATTATCTAAGAAACTCTCAGAAAGACATTGATATTGCTGTATCACAAACTGTAATATTAGAATATCATTTTTTACAGGCTATAAGGCGCACTATCAATGAATGTGAATTTTCAAATGAGTGCTGGGTGTTAATCTACACAAATATCTTTCCTTTCCTTTTATTTAGGTGAATAAAGCGCTGGACATTTAGGGCATCAGTGTGTCTTTGCTATCATAACGACGGGAAAAGTATGCCTTGTGAGGCTCAAAATGTATGTATTAATTATCTTAAATAATCTTAAATAATAGTCTTGAAAAGTATCTGTTTTGTTTTTTACTGTGAAACTTCAAGGGTATTTTTTTATATAAGTTTCTATGTTTACAGTTTTTACATTACGTAATCAAGTTTATATATTACATTTTTACATTGTTACATTTTATTTCAAAATCAGGGTAAATTACTGTAAGTCTTAAATAATTGCTTATTTATCTTTCTTTCCTCACTTCCTATTTCTCCAACATTTTCGCAAGCTTTTCTCCACCCTTTCAGCATAAAGTGCACTCAAAGGCTTTTCTGTACTGAATAAGGTGTGTGTGTGTGTGTGTGTGTGTGTGTGTGTGTGTGTGTACTGAATGTGAATGTTAAAGAGGGAAAATGAGACCGAAACAACTGGCTCTTGTCCAATTCTCCAATCTCTCCATCTGAAATTCAGACTCAGTTCACACACTAATCCTGTTTACATTCACTCAGCTACGTCACATACGCTATGATTCATTTAATTAAAGTATTATAAATATTCCAAATCATTCAAACTTTAAAAAAAGATTCTGATTCTACTGATTCTAGTTTTGCTAATGCATCAACAAAATAAAAAAAAAGCTTAGGCCTGTGAAAATAACTATTTTCCCAAAATGAACTGTGCTAAATGATATAATTCTCATTTTAAGATGATTTTATATTAAGGTTATAATAAAGAAAACAAATGGACAGAAAAAAGAAAGATCCATTACACAAATCATACCTGCTCTACTGTGATAAAAGGAGGATCATTATAAAGTCTGCAGAGAAACAGATACAGGACTACAGTAAGAAATAATAAAATAAAGAACTACACAGTGCTTCTATACGGTAAGTGGATTTGAAAAAATGGACAGTAAGTATATGCTAATATTAGTGCTGTGAATGTTAATGTGTGGATGTGTTAATGTGTGTAGTTAGTAAGGAAACATCACATCATAAATTTACGTATTAGCAGTATTATTTAGCCACATAAACACAGCGTCGCTACTGCAGAGTTCAGAAGGTAGATTACTTTTTTTAATCCTACTCATCAGGACTCCCCTTATCACTAGTGATGCTCCAACACCAGGCTTGTGAAGACCAGCACACGCCTCCTCCGACACATGTGAAGTCAGACTCCACCTCTTTTTGAACCTTTTTGCCAAGTAGCATCACAGCGCTAACGCTCGGAGGAAAGCGCAGCAACTCGGTTCTGATACATCATCTCACAGATGCAGTCTTGTGCTGATCCACATCACCCTAGGAGTGATGAGGGGAAAGAGAGAGCGCCACCTACTGTACTGTACCCACCCAGAGAGAAACAGCAAGGACAACTGTGCTCTCTCAGGGCTCCAGTAGCTGATCGCAAGCTGCATGACCGGGCTTCGAACCAGCAATCTTCTCCCGATCATAGTAGCAGTGCTTTAGTCCTCTGGAGCACTCTTTTGTTTAGTTTTACATATTTATTGTTAAACAGTTAAGTGTTAAAAAAAAACAAGTGTGATTATTTGTGATAATTTACAGAATTCTAATATAAACACTGTGTATTAAAATGTATTTAGAGCACATTTAGAGCGTCTGCAGTGAAAGTACAGTGGGTTCAGTGGGTTCGGCTGAGAGAGGTGATGGATGGGTAAAAGGCCAGAGCTGTGATGATGTAGAGAGTGTACCCTCTCTTTCCTGTTTTTCACAGTGTGTGTGTATAGTGTGTGTGTATAGTGTGTGTGTGTGTATGTGTGGTAAAAGCTGGGAAAGGAGACAGGACAGTACAATCTGCAAAAACAACTGTCCATCTCAGAACCAGCCATACAGAACACACACACACACACACACACACTTAAATGTGGAGTCTCTCCAAGAGCTTGATAGTTCAGTTTTTGGCATTTATAATATAGAATATATGAACTGAGCCTGAATAGAGGATATTCCTCTTTAATCAGATTGTCTGAATCTGCACTACAGGCTCTATCCTTCATCAAACGACTGCAGAGCGGGATGGGAGGATGGGTTCAGGGATCACAACAACAAGCATTAAACAGTCTGAAAAATATAAACTATAAACTATGTTTGGATTGAGTTTTATAGTGTCCATTTCTGATCAAAGATATTCAGAATGTGCTGATATTAAAGTTTCACAGTAAAGAGAGACTGTTATACAGAGGTGGTGATAAGAACTGGGGAGAATTCCTAGATAAAAAACACTGCTGACCAAAAACTACCAACTTCCTGCATTTACCATCCTGATGATCTCCAGAACTTTGGGTAAATATTCTTTACAGGACTGACGAGACAAAAAGTGTAGCTTTTTGGAAGGTGTGTGTCCCGTTAGATCTGGAGTAAAACTATAAACTAACACATAATTTCAGAAAAAGATCATCATACTGAACGAAGTAAAACATGGTGCTTTAAGGTCTGGACAACTTGCTGTAACAGATGAAACCAGGACTGTTTAACATGCAGAGTTTGCATTAAAACACAGGATTTTTTACCTGGAGGATGATGCGGCGAAGTCTCCTCCATCCAGCAGCCGGATCTTACAGAACAGAACTCCGTTTACGAAGGGCACAGCCGTCAGTTCCTCCAGAGTAAAGTGTGTCTGAAACTTAAATTTCTTCTTCTTCACTAAAAACGCCATCGACTGAAGAGCTTCAGCAGATCCCACGGCTCTAATGAAGTGTGTGTGTGTGTGTGTGTGTGTGTGTGTGTGTGTGTGTGTGTGTGTGTGTGTGTGTGTGTGTGTGTGTGTGTGTGTGTGTGTGTGTGTGTGTGTGTGTGTTTGTGTCTAAACTGTGACCGTCAATGAAAATAAAGATTCAGGGTCGACCCATTCTCCTGCCTGATATTAAAAACACAATCCTTCTGATTCATTTGGGGTTTTAACTGAAAAAGCTTATAATCTAACGTTCCTCAGAGAAGCTCAGCAGGGTTTTACCTGTAAAAGAGAAAGAGACATATTGTTATTGTTATTTAAACTATTGTTATTATGATTGTTGTTATAATGATTGTTTGGCAACATTGTTATTAAAACAGTCATGCACTATGTAAACTGTTTATGTATGCATTGATGCTAACTGATACATTGTTGTTGTTTTATAATTAATAAATTAATTAATTAGTTAATTAATGTTTTAGCAACGTTGTAATTTAATATTGTCATGTCAATAAAGCTTCTTTATACTAAAAAAAATAATTAAAGAGAGTGAGACAGACAGACAGAGACTTAAAGACAGAGAGACAGACAGAAATACAGAGAGAGACAGACAGAGAGACTGAAAGAGAAATACATTAAAAGAGAGAAAGACAGACATAAAGAGAGACAGAAAGACAGAGAGAGAGAGAGAAGAGTAAACTAACATCACTCTTAGAGAAAGATAACTGAGTTTAAACCTCTATACAGATAAAATTATCACTTTTAACTCACAAAAACATTAAATCTTAAATCAGACATGTGTATAAATCTATCTGTACTCACTCCAGAGTTCTCTCTCTCTCTCTCTCTCTCTCCTTTTCTCTTTTCTCTGAGAGAATCGGATCCAGATCCTGGATCTCCGGTTGATTAAAGTAATCCTCTGATACAGCAGATCTACACACTGCTCCCAGAACTGCGTTAACTCGCGTTAATTCGCGTTAACTCGTTCATTTCCAGTGTTTAAATAGTGATTTAGTCTGTGGAGAAACAGCACAGATTTCTGAGTGTTCAGCTTTACAGACCCTGTTCTTTTTCTTCTCCTCCTCCACAATGACGAGCGAAGCCCCGCCCCCAGGCAGGATTTCCACCAATCAAAAACTCACTAAATCAAACAGCACACCCCCCAATAATCCAACCAATCCAAACCTCACATATCTACACAATACCGACTATACTAAATTTACTAAAAACTTATTATATTATAATATATACATAAAATATAAAATATAACAACCGCTTGACTCTAAAACAAATATCATTAGTTATTATTAGCAAAAAAATAAAACATTTTTTATTCATATTTGTTTGGTACAAATTACATCACAGCTTTTTTTGAATTCTAGTATTTTGTAGGTTATCAAAAATTCTAAAGTTTTATTTCATAATATAATCGACTTTACAAAGTTTCAAATAATAAAAAACTGATTCTAAAAAGAGAAAATTAGACGTCATTAGTGTTTTCCCATTTATTATAGTAAGAAAAAAAGTTATTTATATCATACAAAACAACAAAGTAAATAAAGTAAAAAAAATCCTTTATTAAATTTAGATTTTGTGGTGCAGAAATTAAAAATAAAAAATGGATGGAATTTCAGTCAGTGAAATGTTCATCAGTTCAATTTTCTGTGAAAACCTTCACAAAAAAATAAAGGTAAGATTCATTGGTCATTTTAGATTTTAGATTGTGAGGGGCAGAACTCACAAACTATTAATAGATGAACCGTTTTATATCTTTTATTTTTTGACCATTTAAGGCTGTTGTTTATTTTGTTCCATTTATTATAGTAAAGAATAATTTAATTTTATCTCTTTTTTAATTTCTATTTTTTATTCATACCTAATTTTTTGATCTTGTTACAAAATCTGATTTTACAATGTACTTGGATACAAAGTTTCATTACTTCTATTAACGGAAAAAAGAGAGAGTGTGTGTGTGTGTGTGTGTGTGTGTGTGTCGCCCTCTAGCGGTTGTAAGAACCACAACAGCAGGGGTCTCCAGCTCTGCTCCCTCCTGCAGACTTTATCCCCAATCACTAATCAATAATTCCTCCATTATTGAATGATCAGCTGAACGGGGTGAGTTATATCAGATTATTCAGCAGTTCACACACCGGTACACAAACATTAAAAATTATAAAATAGGTTGTTTTCTGCTCCCAGTTGCACCTGTGCACTGCATGTAACCGTACAATAAGTACAGTTTTAGTTAAGGGGTTATACATTGTGTTTATATATTTTAGTTTTATAAAAAAAAATATGTGTGTATTTTTGAACCAAGACACGAGCGTCCACCTAAACTGCCAGCCCAGGCAAGAAAACACTTGCCTGAAATTACAGAGACGCAGCCAACAGACCCATGGTCACTCTGGAGGAGCTGCAAAGATCCTCAGCTTCAATTTAAAGCATATTAATGGCCAAGTCAAAATGTAATGTATTAAAACAATCAATAATCCAAATAATAGTCAATTCAAGTCACCAGTTTATTTTTTGTGGTTATATTGCATCACTATTCTCAGTGAGTAATATCATAAGCCATTCTGAAATATAATATAACATGTTCTGTTCAACAAAAGACATTGAGATTTTTAAAGCACCACATAGTGAAATAAACTAAACTATCATATTTCCAATATAAAAATAACAATAACAATAATAATAAAATGCAATTGCTCTTCTGTACAGACAGATTTGTGTGAAATTAATTCTGGCCACGCATGTAAAATTATAATAAAAGCCCGACTCCTGGCTACAGGTTTCAGCAGTCACGTACAGTCTTCAGTCTCCACACACAGACGAGCACTCGACTGATGAGGCACTATTTACCTGCATAACTTAACACACACTTTCACACACACTCTCACACACTCTCACACACATTTACACACACACTCTCTCACATTCTCTCAGGAACAAAATAACTTACAGGTTCAAGCATTCTCCAACAAACACAAACACACTCCATTAATTCATTCATTCATTTACATCAGAGAACTCAGTCCAGTCTACTGTCCGTCATCCGGCTGCTGCGTCACGTTCCCCCCTCCCTCTCCGGCCTCGACTCCGGCTCCCGCACTGTTGGCGCTCTGCAGGAACTTCCTCAGGTCCTTCAGTGCCGGTCTGAACATCTGAATCAGCGCCAGCAGCGCCGCCTGCGTGCCCTCCAGCGCCTGGGCCTGTCTCTCCTGGGCGCAGGCCTGCGCCTCCTGCGAGCGGCGGATCATCTGCAGCAGGTCGTTCTGGTTCTCCAGGTGCTGGGCGATCTCTCGGACGTGCAGGTTGGTGATGCGCTGCTCCTGCAGCAGTTTGGCCGAGTTCAGGGCGATGCGGCTCTTCAGCTCCTGTGGTTTTACGGAGTTATCTGCCTGAGCCGCCAGCATCTCCACCGGGGCTTCTGTGGTGACCGTGACGGGGGTTTCCGTGGTGCAGTACTCCACCATTCCCTCCTCCAGCGTGTGATACGTCGTCTCAGCTGCTGAACCCCAACACAGAAACACAGAAACACACAAACAACAAACACAAAATAAGATAACCAGTTAATCTAAACAGTTTTTATAACCAGAGTCCAACCTGTTTATTTGCAGTTTTGCAGTATTTGGCAAAAATGACAAAGACGACTTACCGTCTAATGTTTTAATTTCACAAGCTGTTCCGGCTGCTGGTTGGATACCTGTTGGTACAGAGAAAACATCTCTACACTAATGCTATTGATATTGTTTTTATATATAGTCCAGTACGCTATATGACTACTAATTCTGTTCTTTTTATTATTGTTTAGATCATTATTATTAATAATATTAATAAAAACACAAAAATCAGTGTTTCAGAAAATTTGAATACTATAATTATATTATAAGACCAGTTACAGGTACTTTTTTTTCCAGTGTGGGCAGTGTGTGCAGTGTGCCAAGTCCTGCTGGAAAATGAAATCCTCATCTCCATAAAAGAAGTTGTTGTCAGCAGAGGGAAGCTGTAAGATTTGATAATAAAACACAGTGGATCAACACCAGCAGATGACATGGCTTACAGCACTTCATGCTTCTCTCTGCTAACGTTTATTATATATAAATAATTTTTTTATGGAGATGCGGATTTCATTTTCCAGCAGGACTTGGCACACTGCCCACACTGGAAAAAAGTACTAATTGGTCTTATAATATACATAATATATATATTATAATATTCTAATTCCTTTCTGAAACACTGTTTTGGTTTTTTTTTTATTGGCTATAATCCATAATAATTATAATCATCAACAATAAAAGAAATAAACGCTTAAAATAGATGACTATTATGTACAATACATCTATATAATATATGAGTTTCATATTTAGAATTTTGATCTGAATTACTGAAATAAAGTAACGTTAACTTTTTTTTAATTAAATAATTTTTATATTATAATTTTTTTAGATGCAGTAGTATATATATATATATACACATATATATAGTTATATAGCTATGTCAGGGTTATAACGTCACGCTCTGTGTTTTTTTTTTTTCAGTCTCGGTTAAATCGCGCGCGGTAACGCTGTTATCTTACTTTGCGTCAGAGTGACGGCGGCGGCGGAACTGATGGGAACGGGCACGGTCATCTCGGCCGGCGGGTCTCCCGGTTCTCCGGCGGGCAGGCTGATGATCGTCGCCTCCCCGAGCAGGTTACAGATCCGCTGCTGCATGGCGGTGAGGATCACGGGCACCGTGCCGCAGTCCTCCGTGCCCTCCATGGCCGCGCGCGCCTGCGCCACTTTCCGCCGGACCTCCGTCTTCAGATCCGACCACTTCTTCTTCACCTCCGCGAGCTCGCGCTGGCAGTTGGTCACGGCGTTCACGCGCTTCAGGATCTCGAGCCAGGCTCCGTTTTTCGCGATGTGAGAAACGCCGGCGTTAAAGTGATTAACCAGCACGTGCTTCTGCTTCTCCATCTCCTCCACTATAATCTCCACCTCGCGCTCCGAGAAGTTCATCTTCCGCTTCTTCGCCTGAGAGGCCATTAATAATCTTTAATTAGGACTTAAGGAAAGTAAAAAAAGTGCGTACCGTACGCAAAAACAGTACGTGTTTTCCGCGGCGGAGCTGCGCAGCGTAATGGCTTCCTGAATCGACTTCTTCTTCCAACAACAACGCTTGCGTCCGTAATGGCCGAAAGCCCGCCCACTTTAGAAACGTGGTTTGTTATTGGCTGTGGCGTTTGGCGAGCGTGACGAGATCCCTCCCTATTGGCTGAACAACCCGTCACTCTTAACACACTCCGGCGGTTTACTACGCAAGGCGACGAAGCACCATAATAACACAATAACCATAATAACACAATAATTATAATAATAACACAACAGTACTGATAGAGGGTCTGGATCCAAAAATTAAAAACAATAATTAATGATCATCTGATTTTGTACTCATCTTTTATATTGGGGGGAAAAAAGAGAAAAAAATATATTTTTCCTACTAATGTTCTCTGAATACAGTGAAGTGAAATATCTAATTTTTTAAATATTTAATATTTTGTGGCTTTTTATATTTTATTTTATTGTAGTAAATTGTATACATTAAATACAAATTCACTTAGCCTACGTATGTTATAATGTGTTTTTATATAAATAATTTTGTTTGTATTCTATAAAAGTGGGTTGGGACTTAATGACTATAAGAAAATGAGGGTCCCGGGCTGAGAGCAGTTTAGAACCCCTGTCATTCACTTTTTAAATCCAACGTTGATTCGATATTAATATCAATGTTGATTCAACGTTAAAATGCCAGCTGGGAGAATATAGATTTGGCTACATTTTTGTTCATTATTAACATTGTTTTTATGACCCAATAAATGTTTTAAAAACCTGTATTCTGTATAATAATTTGGAACGACATATTTTGTGTTCTTTTAAAAATATCAATACATATATTTCCATAAAAAGAAAAACAAAAATTGCATTGTGCATAATCATTTATTTTGTCACTATAAAGGGGCCTTATGTGGATATTTTAACATTGAAATAATACACTTTAAAAATCCTCCAGTTTATCATTTTTTTCATACAGTGCAGTTTAAAAACAACGTCCACATGGTGGCGCCATAGAACAACAAATGTAATAGAATTATTTTAGGTGTTACATTCTTGTCAAACTCCCAAAACATGGGCATACTTGTATAACTGTATACTTTTTGGACTTATATATAATGGATATATATATTACAATTCAATTGCCATAGCTTGGAACCACATTTAAATAACAAAAAAATGAATGACAAATGTTAATTGTTTATTGTCCCAACTTTTTCAGAAGACTTGACGCTGTTAAAGCGAAAACTATAGTATATATAGTTTTGTATTTATTATATTTTCCCGCATTTTCACCCTGGTGTTCTTGAGCACTTGTTGATTTCAGGAAAAGTCCAGACAAAGGTAACCAGTGCCATCGTTTAACAGTTGGCACAGCCTCTTTAAACTGTCATCTATAAAACAACCTTTACTCCTGAATGCCACGATGTTGGAACTCTACCAGGGTGTATTTTGTTTGCTGCCATGCACTGATGCACTAATGCACCTGTTATTCTCCAGCAGGGTTGAATGAATAGCACAGATTGCCCTTTGCTGGTGGATTGAGTTATGTGGGTCTTGCCTGTTCAGTCTTTTTATATCACTGGGCCTTTACTAGATGGCAGGACTACCTGTTAAACATTTTACTGATGCAATAATCTGGTTTTGAAATGGTACAGAACATTAGCTGGCAAGTCTTTCATATTGTGCAGGACAATTTTAAAAATATTGGGATGTTTATTAAAATGTGAATAAATGCAAATAAAATCAAAATGCAATGATTTGCACGTTTCACAGACCCATATCAACAATCTAAACAGAACAGTCTAAACTATCTTAGTTTTCAGGTCATTTGAGAGTTTTGTTTCAAAGCTCCCATGTTGCCGCTCTTCAGAGAAGAGGAGAAAAGAAGAGAAAAACCTGCAATCAGCTCCTTAATGCTTTCTAATAATTCTCAGGATTCGCCTGTGTGAATGTAGGCCAAAGGTCAACATGAGCTTACCAAACAAATTTTATTTTCCAATAATTAGAGCTAAATTTATTCAAATTCAAATTTATGCACCTGCCTAATTTAGTGTAAAGAATTATTGCACACTTTCTGTAAATCCTATAAACTTTATTTCACTTCTCAAATATCACTGTGTTCATCTGATATATTATATATTTAACTGAAATCACATAATTATATGAAATTATATCACTGATCCCAACAACCAATGATTTATAAAGAAAAATCATGAAAAATATCAGGGGTGCCCAAACATTTTCATACCACTGAATATACACACATATCAAGTGTTAAAAAATGGTTCAGATTTAGAGAATCTGGAGAAATAGCTGTGTGTAAGGGAACAGCATTATAGGATGCTGGTGATCTTCAGGCCCTCAGGTGACTGTATTGATTCTGTACCGGAAATCGCTGCATGTGCTCAACAACACTTCCAGGAATCATCATTTAATAGGTTAAAGCTGGATTGTGCAAAAGAACACCATCCAGAAATAATAGTGTCAAACCTCAGTCTATTTAAATGAAATTTATACAACACTTCACATGGGCTTTTACAATGATACAGCCTTTAATTAATAAAGTTGCATCTAAATTAAGGGAGTTTTTCATGGGATAAAAGTGAGTACAGGAACAGTGCACAGTGTTCCTCCACAGACTCTTCGTGATTACGTAATACACTTCAGGAGTGTTGTTTTGGTCCTGGAGCACACAGGAAAGGTTATATTGAACCTATTCTAGTTCTTAGTGTTCCAGGTATTAGAAACCCATTGTTAACAACACTTTCCTCGCTGTAAAACAGAGAGATACGAGATACAACACATCCTGTAACTCACAGCCAGAGTGACCCCTGGTGAAGGTTATCAGAGCTCCAGCTCTCCGACGTAATTCAGTCTGGATCAAAACAAATCCCCCAGTCAGTGATGCAGGTGATCCTGGAACATGACCTGAGGGTGGGAGTGCTGTGAGTTAAACACGTATCTCAAAAACAGCGGATCTATACATTCAGAATGAAGAACATGCTGAAAAAGCACTGTTTACGTCTCTTCTCCTTCACATAATGCGTTTAATGATTAATCAACACAGCAACAACTCATTCAGCACTGTCCCTCTCTCTCCATCTTTATCTCCTCAAACATTTGGTAAACATCTTTAAGGTAAACATCTTTCACCCATAATTGTACCCTACATACGCAATGCTGTTATTTAACTGTTAAATTACTGTTGTCGATATGCTGCTAATAATCACAATAGTATTAAACAATACTGAGAAAAAAAATGTACCATAATTCAATTTGACCAGACCTGATCATTTTATTTTGTGTGATATGATACAGTATGCAGTCATGGCTGAAAATATTGGCAACCCTGAAATCTGAAATTGTAGTATAAAAATTGTAATGTAATTAATGTAAAATTGAATGTGCAAACCATCATTCAATTACTGAAGAAGAATGGGATTTTGGGTCGCAATGTAAGATCCAGGTATCAGAAAGCTGGGTTTGTGATCTAGCTCTAGGTCTTCCAACAAGACAATGACCCCAAACATAGTTCAAAAAGCACACAGAGACTGATGGAAACAAAGCACTGGAGAGTTCTGGATCTAAATCCTATTAAACTCCTGTGGAGAGATCTTAAAATTGCTGTTGGGAGAAGACGTACTTTAATATGAGAGACCTGCAGCATGTTTGCAGGAGGAGAGTGGTCCAGAATTACAGTAGAGAGCTTTAAGAAGCTTACTGATAGTTATAGGAAGTGATTGATCTTTTTAGTTATTTATTCCAAATGGTGTGCAACCACATATTAAGTTGAGGGTGCAAGAAATGTTGTAATTTTCCATGTTAAAATCATGAGTTTTAGTGTAAGCAGACTAGAAGTGTATTTAGTGAGCCGAGCCCTTTAGTTAATCTACCTCAGGCTCCTGAACCACATGGATCTGCCTGATGTAACAGGAGCAACCAACTGACTTGCCAAACCTCCAGCTCCAGCTCATTACAGTCATGTGGTCGTTAGCATAACTGTGTGTTTTGGATATATTTAGCTTTAGGAGACCCGCGAGCTCAGGTATCAATCATATGCTCAGACTAAGACATTAGATGTATCATTAGATCTCTGCACGCCTGAACATGTTTCACTGTAAAGTTCTTTAACAGTATGGAATTTAATTACATTATCATGCTTTACACGTTACAGTTAAGCAACATTGACAAAAATATATATTGCAATATTTTGTTGTCCTATGTGTTGCAATATAAAAATATATATATTTTTCTCTATTTTATATCAAAAATCCAACATGCCATAGGACTAATAATGTTCGTCCAACATTGGAGTAAAATAAATTATTATCTTATATTATCATATATAAAAACCTTATTTTACTTACGTTTTTATAAATTTGCTATTTTTACCAATGAATAAATTATAACCTAGATGTATGTTACAGAACTACTGATAAGCTCAGAAGTTCTGCATCCTTAAAATAACAATCCACCAAAGTCAGATCACACCTGACTCTTAAAGGGAATGATGAGCAAATTTAGGAAAGCACACAGTATGATTTGCATTCTTTATATATATTATTTCTATTATTATTTACAATATTTTTTTATAAATATTTCCTGTTAGAATAATAATTAGTATTTTCAGTAATGTTTCTTATTAAACATGACACCTGTTTATATAATATTTAAATAAAAATCCTCAAAATGTAGGCATGTAATATCCTGTTAATCCTGTAATGACCTGTTAAAGGGTTAAAAAACATTTTAACTTCTACTTATTTCACTTTTTTATCTAGTATTTTATACCTGTCTGTGTGGAGCTTATTAAAGGCTGGGGGTTGTGGGATAGCCCGGTCACGCGGTCACTGTACTATACGGGCAGGGACCGGGGGGAGGGGCGGGGACAGCACGCGCGCTTACGCACAGCTCGCGCATGCCGGGCCGGCTCTTCTTTCAATGGAACAGAGCGGACCGTCTCTCTGATCTCTGATTGGGCGGTGCTGATCCATGACGGACGCAGTGACCTCGAGCGACCAATCAGCTCGCCATATTTCGAATATGCGTAATGTGGGCGTGGCCTGGGTCTTTTTAGGGTTGAGTCACTTCCTTACCGGCGTTTCAGCGCTTTTACCGCCGCGAGGCGAGCAGCTCATCCTCACTTATTTATTTATTCTTATTTATTATTATTATTAAGCGTTTTATTTCTCTGTGAGGAGATGCTGTGTCTGTGTCTGTACGTGCCGGTACCGAACTCGGACCCGGTGGAGGTGGAGTATTTCGAGTCGGACGGATTACCCTCCGAGCTGAAGTCCCTGTTCAAACTCAGCGTCCTGCTGCCCTCCCAGGAGTTCAGCACCTACCGCAAGTGGAGGAAGGTACGAGACTTACATTAAATATTAGTGTTATTAATATTATAAGGAGGAGTTGATGTGTTTAAAGGTGTGTTTCTACTGTTTTTATGGTTTATGATTAGTTTAAAAAGTAGAATAAAGTTTATGACCCTGTGAAACTCTATGGAAGGGCACATTTCTCTTTTTTTATCATGTGCTGTGAGAGTTTCCTGTAAATGTTGCGCTGCTTCCTGCGATCCGCGGCGCATAATGTCCAAATATGGACTGTCGCATCCTGTAAAGCGGTTTCGGTGAAATACAGTGAAATACACCCTTTATATCTCTTTAATTTCTATCTCTCTCCTGTCTTTTTTTCTCTCTTTCTGTCTTTTTCTGTTTCTCTCCTCTGTCTCTCTCTCTCTGTCTATCTGTCTATCTATCTAAGCTTTATTGGCATTGCTATAGTAAATTACAGTGTTGCCAAAGCATTAATTATTTACTTCTTTATTTAATCAGTTAAAGTCAATGCATACATAAACACTTCAAATATACATAAACAGTTCATTAAGGTTAGACACTAATTATCATTGTAAATGACCGGATATTGTGTGTATGTTATATTGAAGCTATATGAACTATAGGATTGTCTGTATTAGAAACTGGTGTACAGTATAGTACAGTACAGTGGTTTTGTGTGTTAATTACTGAACTAACCCCCTCTGTCTCTCTCTGTCTCACTCTTTCTCGTATCTGTCCTTTTCTGCTGTGGGAATGTGTACATGTGTTTTAACTGATAAGAAAACCTTCTCTTAACTCTGAGAAACTGTGAAACTTGTGACGTTTGGACACGTTGCAGCCCTCGATTAATGTGCAGTTTAAAGTTTAAAGGAACTGAACTGTGCCTTGAGCCAAAGGCATCCAATCTATGAAGAGTAACTTATTGAATTATTTAGTATTAGTATGTTAGTATGATGACTAGTGTGGCCAGCGTCGCTTGGTTCTTTTCTGGTTTACAAGAGTGAATTCGGCAAATATCTGTTTGAAATATTGGCCAAACAATTCCAATATCATTGTGCATCCCTACTAAACATGCTTAAAATCAGTAGATAAAATTGAAAAGTGATTTAAAACAAAACACGTATGCTTTCATTGCTAATTAGCTGGACTAATATGTCTCGGAAAGCTTAGAGTATGGTGAGAGAGTCAGGGACGTGAATTGTAATGGTGCACCCATCCATTTTTCTCCAGGGCCTCAACATGTATAGCTAGTTGAAAATGTCACATGCTGTGTATATAAATCTGACAATCTGTGTCTTATGATGTCTTTCAACAGAAGATTCTAAAAACAGAAGAACAAGACAAGAATGGACAGCTGGACTTTGAGGAGTTTGTTCACTATTTGCAGGACCATGAAAAAGACCTGAAGCTGGTCTTTAAAAGCCTGGATAAGAAAAATGCAGGTATGACTTAACTCTGGTTTGAAGATACAAACAAACATACAAATACATGTCAATCTTTCTATACTCTTCTCAGTATAGAATGAATATACTACTAGTATTAATATCTTGTATTTTCTTGTGTATCTTCCCTCTTATTTGATGTGTGTTCAGGTAAAGCTAGTGCGTGTGAGATTGTGGAGTCCCTGCGGGAGCTTGGTGTTCATATCTCTCTTCAGCAGGCTGAAAGTGTTCTTAAAAGGTGAGTTCTTTGATTTGTGTGAAACCTGCTTAGAGTTTTCCTGGTATTGAGGAGAACGTGGAGCTCCAGCAGGAGCCCTGGCCTAGATAACTGAGTTAAATGCGACCTTGGTCCTTTACGTGTTCTAATTCTAATCTTAAAGGTTGTGCCAAGTCTGCTACAGGCTTGAACTGTCTGAGTTTTGTGATCCTGGTTGTTTGTTTATTGTTCCCGGACATGTTTAGTAGCCACGTATTATTTGCTTATGTGTAAGCATTCACTGACCCCTGATTAACCAGATCTGCTGCAGAGCTTTGTCCTATCAAAAGTATAAACACATAAAATGACTCACTTCCTTAAAAGCTTTTAGGAAGTGATGGGACATTAGTTAGCCAGCGTGCTCTTTCTTATGTGTACGTGTTTATCAGAGGTCTCTGATTCTTTTATTTATTCATTTATTTAGAAGATTTATTTGTTTCATTTTAAACAAAATACATTTTATATACAGAAGGAAAAAATCAATACAATACAAATCACAAATAAAATGAAAGGCAGCAGAAAGAAGAAAAAAATCTTATATCTGCCCCTTTTATCACAAAAGTAATTTAGAACAAAAGTAATTTTCTAAAAAACTAAACTAACAAAAACAAAAATGATCAAAAGCATCAAATTGCTTTCTCTCTCTCTCTATATATATATATATATATATATATATATTCCATAATCTTATTTCTTGATTTAAAGTACACCGCTCCTTCAAACCAGTTCGAAATTTAGGTTTTACAAACATCTATATTCCCTTAAGATTATAAAAGCTTTCTCTTAACAAAATAAAACAGTGTATTCGATGACTGGATGACTGTAACGTTTAAGACTGTAATTCTTAAATCATCTCTCTTTGTCCACACAGCATGGACAAGAATGGAACGATGACCATCGACTGGAACGAATGGAGGAACTATCCCTCACAGCAGCCGACAGACAACATTCCAGAGATCATCCTCTACTGGAAGCACTCCACGGTATGGGATCACGCTTTATGCGTTTAGTAGTACCATTTGTGTAAAAAGAAGTATACTTAAGAGCATTAAAAGTACGTTTTAAGAGTTCAGAAATCAAAATTTGGTGGAATAACCCTGGTTTTAATCAGTTTTTATGCATCTTGGTTTTCATGTATGTTCTCCTCCACCAGTCTTACACACTGCTTTTGGATAACTTTATGCTGCAAAAATTCAAGCAGTTCAGTTTGGTTTGATGGTTTGTGATCATCAATATGCAAAGTTTTACAAATGTACAATATACTTCAAGTGTAATAAAAATTATGTTGAGAAAAAAAACACATACTTAAATCTACTTTCACAGAAGTTATACGTGAAAAAATGACTCAACCTTTTGCTTTTATGTTGTATTTAAATATAGCTTAATTACACTTTAAATATACTTAAGTTGTCATGAGTTGTTCCAAAATACATACAGTACCTTTTAGTATGTATTTAAGTACATATTCATTTTAATGCTAAAAGTATGTACTTTTAAAAGTAATACATACTTAAATGCACTTTTCTATTACAAGGGTAATAAGCAGATTCTTAAATGTTTAAGTGTCTGATAGAAAAAAGAACAGCTAGTTAAATCTGTAAAAGTCTGTAATCATTGAGATTTACATGCATTTGCATTCATGCATATCATCCCTGTACAAACGGTTCTGTAACTAATTAATATTACTAGTTTGCTGTTGTTAAACTAAGTAAAAAAACACACAGTTTAACAGTTTGAGAGTCTGGTTTAACAGGTTTAAAGCTATAACATCATCTAAATATAACATGTTCTACGATCCCATGGGACACCCTGATCTAGGACAGCGTCCAGTTTAAAAGGTGTAGAATAACAGATACTTAATCCTCGATGGTCTGAGAGTCTGTTCTGCCAACTTACATAAAGCCTGACGCTCAGGGACATTCTGCTATTAATACATTTCCAGTCTCAGAGCTGCTCTGCCAAACGCGAATAACAAGCAGATCTGACGGGGCCTCCTTCCCTCTGTATTATATTCCACCCCCACGGGGCGTAACCCCAGATTATTCTAGTGTTATAAAAGTGGTCTGCAAAATCGCCTCCTATTTTAATGTATTTAATGTTCATTTTCGAGTAAATTGGCTTAAATGTTTGATTTTTCTAATAACAATGGTGGATTATTGGCAAAGGTTTGCTAATATAAATTTATTCTCAGTGATGTACAGGATATTATTTTTATTTATTTATTTTTTTTTAAGTAAATTAGATTTCATGCCTGTCTGATTTTTTTTTATGCAATTTGCCTTTTATTACAACTATTCACTCTAAACTTATAGTACAGAGTAGAGTAGAGTACAAGCTTTGACGGTACTCTGTTAATACCTATAGAGAAGCTGCAGCTCAGATCAGTGAACAGACAACTTCCTGACACCACTGGGTGAACTGAAATAGAGCTGCAACTAATGATTAATTTGCTAGTCGACTAATCTGATTATTATTTTTTCGATTAATCGATTAGTCAAAGATTATTTCTGCTAAAACTTCTTCTCTAAAAACAATAAAAACAGCTAAACATGAGATTTAAAAGGCATTTAGATGACTAGATTTTAGTTTAAACATGGAGAGTACATCTCCCATTGCACTTTGTGTAATTCAGTACTGTTACAAATAAACAATTAATCAACAATTAAATTTGTAGTCAACAAATTTAAATAATCAACATTGGCGATTATATCGACTAATCGTTGCAGCCCTACACTGAAAGCAGCGAAGGCCATTGAAAATGTATTGCTTAAGCTGAAATAAGTAAATTAGAGTTAATATCTGAATGATTTCTTATGCAATTTGCCTTTTATTGCATCTCTGAACTGTGAACTTAAAGTACAAAAGTACAGTACAAGCTTTATAAAGGTGTTGCACGGTATTGCAGTCTGTTACAGAGTCCAGATCAAGAACAAACAGTCCCACTGTGACCCAGAAAAGCTCTGGAGCTCTGATATTCCAGTGTGATCTCGCTGATCGTAAAAGGTTACTTTGGTCGGGTCGCGCAAACAGAACCCACTCTGACGCACTTCCAGCAGTTGCATAGAAGTTCATTGCACCATCATTTTTAATACACTTATATTATATTGTAAATTTACTACTTTGCTTATTGATGCACATATTGTGTTCACCTTAATGCTACTGGAAAATTAATTAATTACACTAAAATGCCCTTTTAGCAGTATTTAATGCCACTACATATATATATTTTTTTGTATCAACACAACATTTATTTTAAAGCATGTTGAACTTCATTTAGTATATTTTACCTTATTTTAACATATGTTTAATGCTCCTAATTATACTTCCTTTTCACAAGGGTAAACAGTAAAAAAAATGTATTTAATTTAAATTGCAATATTTCTTCTTTATTTTAAAGATCTTTGATGTGGGGGAGAACCTGATGGTGCCAGATGAGTTCACTACAGAGGAACGCCTGACTGGTATGTGGTGGAGACACTTGGTGGCAGGTGGAGGTGCTGGAGCTGTGTCCCGGACCTGCACTGCTCCACTGGACCGACTCAAAGTGCTCATGCAGGTGAGGATCACCTATGCACAGATTTTTTTTTTTTTTTTTTTTTTATGCATCTTGGCATCATGTTCTCCTCCACCAGTCTTACACACTGCTTTTGGATAACTTTATGCTGCTTTACTCCTGGTGTAAAAATTCAAGCAGTTCAGAAACTCATCATTTTTAAGTGATTACTTTTTTATGTTGAGACCATTGTGGAAAAAGTGGGTTGATTCTATGATGAGTTGGTGAGTTCAGGGAAGTGGGACTGATGATTCACCTGTGGTGAGATTAAGTGAACATTACACAAGACCCATAAACTGTTTAATCTGTACATAACGGGGTGTGTGCCAGAAGAAAGAGCCTTGCGAGATATTTTAGATATCTGTTCATCCCTCAGCCAATCACAGCAGTGCGCAGCTCTCACACCCTCCCTGCTATGCTCTGATTGGCTGGTTCTGCTAGGACTTTGGGACTGATTGAACAGCTGATAAGTTTGTGTGAGGGAGGTTTACGTCAGAGCTGTGTGGTCAGGGCAGTCTGCTCACTGAGTGAGTTGGACTCTAAACTTTCACCCATTTTATCGCTGTGCACTTTTTTACGAAAGAAACACAGTTTGACTTTGTTCCCTCTTGCTAAATATTAATGTGGGGTAATCCGGTTAAAACTGGATTAACCTAAAGGAACGTTTAATAGAACACAGTGTCTGAATTAATCAAATCAACACCTTCACATAAACACTGACACTCACTCATCCTGTTGTTCTTTTTAAAGAATTAAAACATTTCTCTCCTCTTTTAATTCCTCTGTTCAGGTGCACGGTTCGCGCTCCAGCAACATGTGCCTCATGAGCGGACTCACCCAGATGATAAAGGAGGGAGGTCTGAGGTCTCTGTGGAGAGGAAACGGCATCAACGTCATCAAGATCGCCCCGGAATCTGCGCTGAAGTTTATGGCTTATGAACAGGTACTTCAAAATTCCCATAAATCCCATCATACAGGACTACATTTCAAATCAAGATGCTTTTATTGTCATAAATCTGAGGACAGGTACACAGTGAAATGAAATTACGATCCTCTGAAGCCACTGAACAACATAGAGCTACAATAAAATACAATATAGAGAACATAACGTGCAAAAGTGTAATGCAAGTGCAACACAGAACTATTAACACTGCAATCAATGCAATAAATACAACAGACAAGAACATTTAACAGACAGGGCAGTGCAGTACCATACAATATGATACAATGAAATAAGATATGTAACGTACTTCAGCAATAATACCCAAGAGGAAGTGCTATAACATGTAATACAGTATATTGTGCCAATATTGCATGTTATAGCACAAACCTTGAGTGTGTTATTTGCTTAATTATACCACAGTTCCATTATCTCTGTTTATTGAAAGATTGAAAGAAGAGTTAAAGAGGAGGAGAAAATAGGATCTGTTTGGTAGTAAAAACTCCACCAGTTAAAAAAGTTCTGTTGCTGCTCTGTTTGTAGCTGTGCTGTTTGGTTTGTAAGCGCTGCATTGTTGCTATAGGTTACCTGTATGTGGCAGAGTAATACAGTAATACATGGAGAGCTTGGTTACAGTTACAGTGCCATTACCGTCTGATAACGGCACTCATATAAAATGCCTCTTAGCCAATCACATTGCAGGATTGGAACTAACTGTGTTGGCAGTTAGCATTTCCAAATTAAAACTCTTCCCTGTTAAAGCTGCTCTAACACAGGCTTTTGTGTGTTTTTCTTTGGTAGATCAAACGTCTGATGGGAAGTGAAAATGAGACCCTGAGGATCACGGAGCGTTTTGTGGCGGGCTCTCTGGCAGGAGTCATCGCCCAGAGCACCATCTACCCCATGGAGGTGAGCTGCTGCCCGTCATCCTCTCTACTGCACATCCTACAGTCCTGTAGAATTATAACTTTACTCTGGATTCTGACATTTTTATGATTTTTTTTTATACTTAAGGTTCTGAAAACTCGGCTGGCGTTGAGGAAGACTGGGCAGTACACCGGCATCTCCGACTGCGCCAAGCAGATCCTGAAAAGAGAGGGCATGACGGCGTTTTATAAAGGCTACGTACCAAACATGCTGGGTATCGTCCCGTACGCTGGCATCGATCTGGCCGTTTATGAGGCAAGTTGTGGACAAATGTGAAAAATCGACACTTTCCTTTTTTTCCTTTTTATTGAATTCAGATTTTCTCTCTCTGTAACTGAACTCTAATCTGAATTCTTCTTGTGTTTTGCTGCAGACTCTGAAGAACACGTGGCTGCAGCAGTATGGTACAGACAGCACTAATCCTGGTGTTTTTGTCCTGCTGGCCTGTGGCACCATCTCCAGCACGTGTGGTCAGCTCGCCAGCTACCCCCTCGCTCTAGTCCGCACCCGCATGCAGGCACAAGGTACTTTTATTTTATTATTTTATTTTAATTATAATTAGTTCATTTGGATTGTTTGTTTGGTTTGTTCAGGTCTATACATGCCCACTCCCACTCTTCAATACTTGTATTATATTGTATTATATAGTAAATTGTGTATTTGAGAGATCCCCAATTTATCTACACTTTCTTTTAATTCTTCACTTAATTATTCATTACTTAGCATTGACCCTATGTATGTGCCAAATCATATATCATATTATATGCAATAATATCACCACCATTTTTAAATATCATGAAAGATTAGCCACCCCTTATTATCACATGAGGGTACTACCATTTTATTTATTTATTTATTTATTTATTTTTGCTGTTTTTAGCAAAAAGAAAAAGAAATCCAAACTGATCTAATTCCCCATTATATACAGTATCTACTAGAGGCAGATTATATCTGTCCAGTATCATTTATTTTACTTTAATCCTGGATATATGGAGATATTTGGAGTGCATTATTATTAGTAATCTCATGACTAATAATTCTGGATTATTGACTTCTGTTACAAATCTGATCATTTATTTTTTTAATAGTTTAATATCTCAGTTAGGGGTGTGAGATATCATATTGTATGCAAGTATATAATTAAATTTTCATTTTGTTGCAGTAGTGTATACTTGAAATATATGTTTTTTTTTTATTTATTATTTTTTTATTGAATGTTTTGTTATATCACCAAGTTATTTTCACCTGACTCTTAATTTCTGATCTAATCTCTTGCTCTGCAGCTACAGTGGACGGGTCTTCACAGGTCAGCATGTCCGGCCTCTTCAAACAGATCATGAAGACTGAGGGTCCTACAGGACTCTACAGGGGCATGACCCCAAACTTCATGAAGGTGATCCCAGCCGTGAGCATTAGCTACGTGGTGTACGAGCACATCAAATCCACACTGGGTGTGCAGTCGAGATGAGCTGAGCTACCAGGACCTTCAGTTCCCACAAGTAAAGCCCAGGAAAGAAGAATAGAGGAGGAAGATCACGAAGAGGAGGAGGAGGCTAAGCTAGGAGCCGGTGGGTGAGAATCTCAGGGTCGTGAACCTGAGGTGTGAAGATAAAGCCCTCTCATTCTGTGAATGCAACAAGAGGGGTTAAAGGCGTGATCACAGAAGGATGTGACGCACCTACAGCAGATAAAGAACATTTCTCATATATTATTTAAAGTGTTATTTAATATTGTCTTTTGTAAAAACTGGGACCAAAACTTTGCTTTGTTATTTTGAGCAAGACCAGGGCTAACCTAATGAACTACGTGCTTTACAGTGCCTTGCAAACTGCCAGTGGAATCACTGGAATAAAAAGGGAGAATTTCATTCACTTTTACAAAACTACTGTAGTATAAAGCTGTTGTCCTTTTTGTTCAGTTCAAAGCAAAAAACTGCTGTTTAAGCCTGTGAACACCATCTGTTATTCTGTCATCTTTTCTTTTGTCCCAAGGACAGTAAAGCATTTGTTATATAACACTACAGACAACACACACACACACATGCTTTGATTTGTTATTATTAGTATTATTATTAATGTTATTTAAATTATTAGCAGTTAAGTTCATACTGCCTGTATTTCTAATGCTGCTAATTAATTACTTCAATATGTGATATAAAGTTATGTTCGTAGAACCAGATCTTTGGTGCTTTTTGGTGCTTTTACTGGATTTAACATTGATTTATCATTTTAGATCAAGTTCAGTAGTGTATAAATAAGTATAGGTACCTGGGTAAAGCTGTACTGATTATGCATTAGTTTTTGCTTTTTTTGCATAAGCTAAAGCTCATGTTTTCTGTTAAGAATCCACCCATTTTTTACACTGGCTCTGTGTCTTGCGAAGAAATGTGTTTTTGTTTGATTGGGAAATTAATGCACTTTAATTGCTTTCGTCACTTTTGAATGAATGCTCTTTACATTATAAAGAACACATTTCACAAATTACTAGGTGTCTTTTTTTTTTTTTTTTTTCATTATTATTAAATGTTGGGACCATTTTTGCTTTAATGTTAAAGATCTACACGTGACAGTTCAGCAGTATTAAATAGGATGGTGAATAATTGGGTCTGAAAGAAAAGCAAGGTGTTTGTAGGAAGGTTTCGCAGGTTTTGAGTTGGTTTGACATCTTCACTCCTCAGATGTGTAAACGAGGGGGAATCTGTAAGTTCTTTATGAAGGAAGCATTCACACGGATAACACGTTCTGTTTATTATTCAGTGTTTTTCTTGAGTGTGAGATGAGGGGAAATTGTAAGAAAGGTCCGAAGTTCTGATGTCTTAGTAGTGTTTCTAATTTTATGTTCTTTAGTTTGTTTTTTTGGCAACAGGAGCAAGTGAAAAGCTGAGAAAAGTTGGAATGAATGTTGACGTTAAATGTCTGTGTTCTGTGAGAATACCTGTTTGTACTTGGATAGTAAATAAACAAAGTCTATTTTTTAACTTAAGCTTTTGTTGTACTTTTTGAAAATGTTGAAATTCATGTAATATATATATATATATATATATATATATATATATATATATATACACACACACACACACACATATTCTCATTCACTATTTATTTTTTTCCCTACATAGTAAATAAATGGATATGAGAGCCAGTTTCATTATAACGTTTTTGATGGTCTTTGTGACTATTCTGCATATGTTTCTTTATAGCTTTAATGTTTTCAATATTAAATTTACAATGTAAAAAATCTAAAAGAAAGAAAACTCACTGAATAAGAAGAGGTGTGGATTTTGGATTGGTGCTGTTTGGACTGAATGTGTAAATACACAGCGCCACCTACAGCTCCTACAGCCTTTTTTTATAATCTGCATAAACAAGTCACACATTAAGAAAACAGACAGCAACAGAATGCTAATAAAAGAAAGAAGAACACATTAATCCATTAATAAACTAGCTTAAACTTATTATCCATTACACGACTATTGCATAATGAAGAACCAGAACTGCTAAAGTAAAATAAAATAAAACAAAAGAAAATAATTAATGAAGGCGAAAAGAAAAAGATATATTCCTTTCTGCATTCATATAATCCTAATTTTATTTTTTTCTGTTTGTTTTTTAAATTGTTTTTTAATTTATTCATCCTTTTTTAAACCTTTATTAATTTCTTTCTGTATTACTTGATTAATTCTGCTGAGTAATATTTTAAGTAGAACATTAAGTAGAACAATAACTGCCAAAATAAAAGTTTAATATGTTATTAAATAAGCGCAGAAATGTGGAAAGAAAAAGAATATATTGAAAAATTAATTAGTTAATTTGATGTATAAATAAATAACAATATTATTCATATAGATATTTTTATATAATGTATTCTTTACATTCTGCATTTATGTGCTGCGAATTTATGTCCTCCTTATTTATTTTTGCTTTCTTGATTTCCACTTTCATTATTTAAATAATATATATATATATATATATATATATATTTTATTATTATTTTATTTTAGCAGTTCTGGTCCTTCATACATTTATTAATGCATTGCTGTCACAGTTTTGTAAATTTGAAATTTTCCAATTTAAAAAAGAAGTTAAAGTCTGTAGTCTCTATAAAGCACGGGGGTGATGAATATAAATATGGGCTGAGGACTTTTATTTTGAAATGAAAGTCAATCCCGGAATCGACAGTCTTCCCAACTGACTGACTGAAAACAAACAGAGGAGCTTTAATCTATTTATTCCTGTTTTATCTTATTCTTATTATTAATATTTTTCACCTAAAGCTTTACTCCTGTTTATAATCGAGAGTTTAGAGTTATTTCAGCGGGTTTAAATTCGGTTTGAGAAATGGTTCGGTTTATGAAAGGAAAGACAGAGAGAAGCTGTCTGTGCTCTGTATATTTAACGTTATTCATATTATATAGTTATTAATTTAGGTAACGTTAGTATAAGGAGTGGAGTCTATATAATCCTACTGTATTCGTAGAGATGAGGCTGTTTAGATCTGGCTGTTTAGTGAGAACTACTCACCTGATCCTCACCTGGGTGACAACACTGATTCTCTTTCTTCACAACACGGGTAGAGTGATTTGTATCATTGTAAATGTATTCAAATAAATTAAATAAAGACACAAATAAAGAAAAACATTTAATAACAAGATATACTATAGGTATATAATTATATCTAACGCATTGAATCAAAGTTGAAAAATGTCAAATATTTAAATTAGATTTAAGAGGATTTAACTTAAGAATTAAAAAAATTAAAATATCAATCATTCAAAAGGTTTAAATGAACATTGATTAAAAAATTAAAAATTATGTAAAAACGTAATGCAACCAAAAATAATGTTTATTTAATGTTTTTTACTGTCAAAGTGGACTTTTCAAAATATTACAGAGTTAGTTAAAGGGCTTTGTAGTTAAATATTAAAGCTTAATATGTTTTTATAGATCTACGGAAGTGTGAGGAAAGAGGAGAGCTCCTACAGCCTGTGCTGTTCTTCATCGTAGTTCTTCTCTCAGTTTTGATGTATTTCACCGTATCTCTCATGGATCCAGGATTCGTTCTCTCAGACAGCGACACTCAGGTGAATAAGAATAAAGCAGCATCATGTTAACAGATTGTGGTTTCTGAGGCTGTTCACTCTGTTGAATTTAACCTGTGCAACAGAGGAAAATCTTACCTTTCCTGTGGTGGTCCTGATGAGAGCCAGTTCCATCATCATAAAGATTTTAGAGTTAAAGACAGTTTGGGTGTTCAAATTATGTAGTAATCTAAAAATCGTCAAAAATGGAGATGCTTGTTTTTCATTGGACAGCGAATATATTCTGTTTTGTTTAAAAATAAAATAAAATAAATGATAATTGATAATTACATATGTTACTCATAGTTTGGAAGACTTTATAATTAATCTACATTGCAGTACATTTTAAAATAATAAAAAAAACACTGAATTTAAGGTGTGTTCTAACTTTTGACCGGTATTCACAGGTTTATAATTTTCTGTACTGTATTTTTTCTGTCTGCAGCCAAGTCTAGAGGATGATGAACTGGAGGAAATGATACCAAACAGCGATGTTTCTCAGCGTCAGCGCCGCTGTGGCTACTGTTTTCTACTGGTAATTCTCAAACAGCATCCAGTTCTTGCTAAACGTTTAACATTTATTGTTAAACACTGAAATAAATTTTAATGCAATAACTGCAACCAGATAAACTACCAATATTCTACTCTGCAGGTGAATCCTATGCATTTGATTATAGCTCCACCATGTGGAGTAATGAAGCAGTACCTTCTAATTCTAATTATTTAATATTTATTATTATTATTCATGTTATTAGTTTAACATGAAGAGAAGCTGTTTAACAATGGAGCAGATCATTTAATTTTACTTCTGCATTTATTTCAATAACGCGTCTAAAATAATTTGTTTCCTTATTTTAAACAGCAGCCAATGAGGGCGAGACACTGTAAGGAGTGTAAGCAGTGTGTGAGACGGTATGATCATCACTGTCCGTGGATAGAGAACTGTGTGGGTGAGAGGAATCACCGCTGGTTTTTGCTGTACCTGTGTGTTCAGTTACTGGCCGTTTCTTGGGGACTGCAAACTGCCTGGTGAGTTTATCTGTATTTTTATAGATTGTTTTTAATAAGAATCACTGCCGACTGTAAAACACATTTATACTAATACAGTAACCTTAAAAAGTCTGGCTTAATTTGTTTTAAATGTGTTATATTTAAATATAAGACACAATAAAAAAACAGACACAAACACAGGTAACATAGGCTTATATGAATCATGTTTGAATCATGTTTTATCCATGCTTTATTCTTAATCCATTCTTTTATTTCCATTTTACTTTGTTACATGTATTTGTAATTTGACTTCCCGTTGTATTTTCTAATTTGTAAAGCACGTTGAATGATCATTGTGTATGAAAGGTGCTAAATAAATAAACTTGCCTTGCCTTTTATAAAGCCTCTAACTTATTAATATAAAATATTATAACAAAGGTAACTTTAACAAAAGATATATAACACAACAAAAACAGTAAATGTGTATACAAAAAACTAAAATTATTACAATACATTTATTAAATCAGTCCACAGTTTCGTCCCCTGAATAAAACTTTCTAAATAAAAAACATGTTTGAAACATATTAATATTATAAATAGAGAGAATCTCATCTGGCTGACCCACATGGAAACAGCAGCTTTAGCCTTTAGCTCAGATTAACATGATTAAGAACTGAGTCTCAGTTTCAGCAGAGAAGAGAAGAATTAATCATTGATAAGATGATAAAATTAAACGGTAACTGGTTTTGACTGGTAATGTAGTTTTAAACTTCTTCTAAAACCTGAAGATTACGTGTTGATATTTGTGAAGATATTTTTTAAATACTATATTACCTACATCACATTAAAAACATACTGTTCCTGCTCTGCACCCGATGATTCTGAGCAGGCTCTTGTTTTTGTAACTTTATTATATTTTATTTATATTTATATTATATATATTATATATCTCTCAGGTCTGGAATCACATTCGTGTCGAGCTGGCGAGAGTGGCTGATTCAGAACTGCTTCCTGCTGGGGGCTCTTGGTGTGACGGGGGTTTTCTCTGTGGTGGTGGTGCTGCTGCTGTGTATACACCTGTACCTGGCTGCCGTTAACACCACAACCTGGGAGTTCATGTCTCGCCATCGCATCTCCTACCTCAAAACCTGCGACTCTGAGGAGAACCCCTTCGACAGAGGCCTGATCTGCAACCTGTGGGACTTTTTCTGTGTGTGTCGGACGGTTGCGTGGGAGAGGGTTTACTCCAGGAGGAGCAATAGTGCTGTATAACACAAGTACTGCACTATACTAATAATAATAGCAGAATTGTAGGATTGAGACTTATAAAGTGCCTTTCTAGTCACCAAAGCACTTTCAAATAACATTCTGCTAGGCCTGTTGCGATAATTATATTATCGACTTATCGTACAAAAAATGAACGTTGATTATTTTTGCCGCCCTCAATATTGACCATTGTTTTTATTAAGTCTATTTTAGCGAAAATGTTATGTATAACTCTGCTCTTTTAACTCTTACAGATCCTGTGTACATTATTGTAGACATCATGTATTTTCTTGTTTTGTTGCACATAACACTAATTGAGACCTGCTTTCCATGAATATATTATTATTAATATAATGCATATTAAACACAGGCTTCCTATGAAATTTAAAATAAATTTAAAATTTTAGTTAATTCATATATAATTTTACTTAATATATCATCGCTGTCCAACAAAAAAACAAACATCTCCAAAACAGCAACTTCTCAGAGGGGAGAAAAAATTGAAAAAATTGTTTGGAGAAATTCTATTGGTTCATTCATCAAGAAATATAAACACAGTGTAAGGGAAAGGGACAGTTAGTCTGTTCAAAATATATAATAATCTAAAAAAAAAAATTCATTGGACAATGATGCTATGTGTGCCTTACAGACAGAAAACAGCATTTTTATGTTTTTTTCCCATCACTGGAATTTAATTCAGGTCTGAAAGGGTTAATCAGTCTCACACAGACACACACACAAAGTACAGTTTTACTGCTGCTGTAGTCTTTTGCACTGTATAATCAAGCGATTCACAGACATCTGTATCCTTCTGATAAAACTTTATCGCAATAATTCCTACACTAAATAAAACAGTTATCGTGACAGGCCTTCATTCTACACACAATCCTTTAAACTCCTTTACAATCCTTTAACATCAGGTACAAAGGCATTGACCCAGGACAGAGTGCCAGTCTAAATCTGTGTATACAGTCATACAGATGTTCACACACATTTAATTTACCTATTCTCCATGTTTTTTGTACTGTGGGAGAAAACCCAAGCACCCAGGACCCCAACACTGAGAGGTGAATGTTCTCACCCTGCTGTACGGTTCTGTTTTATCTGGTTATTTTCCAGAGTCTGGAATGCTCTACTTTACATATGCTAGTGTTATAGCACATCTGGAAGAAGGTGCTAAGTGCTCTATGCTAAGTGCTCTGTAAAATCAGTACATTCAGCTGAAGCACTCAGCAAAGATACTGAGCTTTCAGTTGTATTTATCAGGGTGTTGTGCCTAATGAATCACTCAGGAATAATACTTGTAGATTAACTCTAAGTTATATGTTGGCAACCAAATAAAACCTTTTTTACATCATTTTGTATACCTGCTTATTTATTCTTGTATATATGCTTGTATATACCTGGAATTCAGGCTTTCAGTTAACAGCTGTGCTGAACTCATAAAGAGTTAATTAGTGAATTTCTTGCTTCTTAAAGTGTTTGAGAGCATCATGAAGAGTTGATATGCAGTTAACGGTCATATTTGAGTTATGTTTTAGTCCACATTATGGCAATAACTACTTAACTAAGAAAAAAACTAAAGAAAGAAAAAAGAAATAAAGTTAATTGAATTCGAACAATGTCAAGAACTTTATAATGATGAAACTGGCTCTAATCAGTACTGGTTGTGGAAAGGATGAGCAAGAGTTCATCACCAGCCTCAGAATTTGCAAGTCTACTTTTAAAAGTTTACTACATGATTATTTATGTGTTCCTACATAGGTACTGTTTCAATAAAAAAAATCTATATTTAAGTTTACATTATCTAGTTTACTGATAAATTAAATGAAATTAAATTGATAACTTTTTTAAAAATTATTTCAATTGTATTTAAAAGTTATATTATATTTATCACCCCAGACATTTAAATCCAGTCCGGTAGAAATCCCGCCCGTTTGGTGGGCGTTCCCCTAAGCTGCCACTCCAAGCTCAGCGCCAATCAGAAGGCCGAGTCGAAGCGCGAGCGCCGATCTCCGTAGGTCGCTGTGGAAAGGGGCGGGGCTTGTGTTCAGCTTGTGTGCGGGGCGCGTTCTCTCCAGAAGAGAGCGCGTGAGTGTAGTCGCCGAGTGTGTGTGCGCGCGCGTGTGCACTGCTACAGTTGTGTGTGTGGTGGCGCGTTGTGTGTATTCGCGTTTCCTCGCTTTAAGTTGTGCTGAGAAGCGCAGCAGCACAATTTCGGTGCGCTAGTTTCCGCCTTTCCCGCTCAAACAGGCTCTTCTCTACCGCAGGAGTTTTTACCGAGTCTTCGCTGAGAGTCGGTTCGCGTTACTTTTCCTCAGACAGCGGCATCATGTCTGCCTCGGCGGCCAAAGTGAGTAAAAAGGAGCTGAACTCGAACCACGACGGCGCGGACGAGACCTCCGGTAAGTAGCGCGGGCCTCGCGGAACCTCCTCGCCATTTTCTATATCTTTCTTTCTCTGGTTGACCTAAATGTTAGCTTAGCTACTTTCCCGCCGCGCTCGCGTGCTCGGCCCGGGCACGGTATGCGGGTTTAGCCCCGCTGTGCGCGGCTGCAGGAGCTGATGATTGGCTGCGGTCTGTCCGCCTGGTTGTGTGTTGAGAGAGCGCTCATGAGCGGGGAAAGGCACTGCACGGTGTTGCGTTGAAATGTGCTACCTTGCCAAATCGTGCTACCACACTCTGACTATATAGTTAAAACTGCTGGAATAAGATACAAAAAAAGAGCGGATGTGCTGTTTTTATAGGCTAAAAGCACAATAATAGCTTAAAGGGAGTATTTGGAGCATGTTAAAATTAACGCCTAACTAAATCACTGTATTAGCTAGATATCGTATTAATTGTTAACTTGCATGTATTTTAACTGAGGCGATAATAAGTATTTGTAAGTTTCATTTGAGTTGCAACTTACAAGCTTTCAAAACGCAACTAAAAGACAAAAAGTGAGCTTAGATTGTAAGTAAATTATATTGTAGAATAAGGAAGGGTAAAATAAAAAATAAAAACAAACGTTAAAGATTGTGTATCAGCGCATGCGCTGTGCAGATAAGTAGCGCAAATTGTTAGGTAGCACAATTCACCAGGACACCAGCAGCGGAGGCCATGTTGGCTAGTTGCTAAATGCTAACTTAGCTAGCATAGCATAGCTAACGGCTCCGCTAGCTAACGCAGCTAACTAACTACAATGGGATTGTGTGTTCTTCTGTGCGTGACTGGTTAAATTTCAACGCGGGCGTTTTTAGGCGGTGTAGGGGAGTTATAGCTGAGCCTCCGCAGTGTTTTCGGGTGCGGGTGCTCGGCTGTGTGTTTGGGGGAGATGGAGAACGGCGGGCTGCGCTGAATGAAACATCAAGGACTGCGCGCTACTTTATTGTTGTTGTGGGATCGCGCCGCCGCTCCGCCATGATGGAACATAGCTAAGCTAACTAACGTTAGCCGCACAGCTCCCCTCATTTAGCTTTGTATGCTAACGCTAGCTAATTGTCGATTATGCGCGTTTAGATAACTAGCTAGGTAATGGAGGGAATAATGCTGATGTGTTGGTGTTAGTTAGTTATTCAGGGGGTGAGTGTGTGGGGTAAGCGGGTAAGGGAGCGGGCCGGTTCCCGGTAAGGCTGTAAAACACCGGCGGCCGGAGTGAAGAAGGAGCAGAGTGCGGCTCCGCACATTTAAACCACGCGGCCTGAGGAGCAGGAAGCGGCGTCTCAGCCCCGCTCTCAGCGCTCCGCAGAGAGAGACCCGCAGCACCGCCGCTCTCAGCCGCCAGACCCACTTCTCACTGAAAATGCTCCAATATATAACACATAACATTTATAAATTGAATTTAACTTAATTATTTTGCGTTCAGTTGGCTATTTAAGCGCGGAGAAATAAATTAGGGGGCGGGGGAGTCTGAGAAGAAAGACCTCGATGGAGGGAAAGAGGAGAGAGGAGGGGGTGTGAGTCTTAAGCTTAAAAACTTAAAACTTTTTGTCTAACTTTTCTCCTTAATCTCTTTTTTTATCTTTAGAAAAAGAGCAACAAGAAGCCATCGAGCACATTGACGAAGTACAGAATGAAATTGACAGGTAAGTGGTGTTTATTTGATGCATGGCGATGATGATGGTGGTGGTTATGATATTAATAATAATAATAATAATGGTGATGGTTGTTTTCAGTATGTTTACGTAGAATTACTGACTAATATGCCTGTATCTGATCTTTGCAGACTGAACGAACAGGCCAGCGAAGAGATCCTCAAAGTTGAGCAGAAATACAACAAGCTTCGCCAGCCGTTCTTTCAGAAGAGATCAGAACTCATTGCCAAAATTCCAAACTTTTGGGTCACTACATTCGTGAACCACCCACAAGGTAAGCACAGAACAAGATAGGCTCTCACAATAAGGTCGATTTTTATTTTTGCTGATTTTTTTTTTATCATCCTAGAAATTATTGCAGTAAACAATATTGTTGTTTGAAGACTAAGAAAGGGCACTGATGTAACAATAGTAAAATAGCATTACAAGCCAGCAGTTTTGGATATGTATATACTTTTCAGTTATTGAAGCAGTGGCTAAAATACTGTTATATATGTGAACAAATAAAAACAATAGACAATATCATTGTAAACGAAAAATTGAACTCATGTCTAATTGTTGTAAGATAAGTCTGTAACTTAATTGACACGAAAAGCCCACAACAAGGTAATCTGTAAAGTGAGTTATTGTGCAGGGTAAATGTATAATTGGGAACTGATTGGAGTTGACTACAAGTGATAAATATATATGTTGGTAAATAATCGACTTTTTCCCTTCTTAGTCTCTGCTCTCCTTGGTGAAGAGGATGAAGAGGCACTCCACTACCTGACCAGGGTGGAAGTAACGGAGTTTGAAGACATAAAATCAGGCTACAGAATAGATTTTGTAAGTATTGAAATCCCTCCCCTTTTCTAAACTGAATGAATACTGTTAATGGTTCTGATGAATGTTAATTTGCTTTTATTTATTTATTTTTGCTAATGTTTTGCAGTACTTCGATGAGAACATGTATTTCGAAAACAAAGTCCTCTCCAAAGAAATTCATCTGAACGAAAGTGGAGATCCAACCCCAAAATCAACAGAGATCAAATGGAAACCTGGAAAGGTGTGTATAGTGTTCAGTATTTTATTTTATTTCTTTAATTATTTATTAGTTTTGTATAGCTCTACATATGAAGATAACTAAAATTCTTTGTCTTACAGGACCTCACAAATCGTCCTAGCCAAACTCAGAGTAAAGCAGGCAAGAAGAGGCAACATGAAGAGCCGGAGAGCTTTTTCACCTGGTTCACTGACCACTCCGACTCAGGAGCAGATGAACTTGGGGAGGTTATCAAGGATGACATCTGGCCCAACCCCCTGCAGTACTACCTGGTAAGTGTGTTGATTTATTGAATGTTGACAGCAAGAGTCTTCTGTTGGTAATTAAAACCAGGGCTGTATAATATATAATTTATATTCGTAGTAGTCACATTGGAGGATGTGTAATGCCAAGCAGGGTAAACTAAACCATACAATTTTAAATATATAGATCATTTTCAATTTAATATTATTGACTTAATCACTGGTTTCTTTATATTGATCAACATAATGGAATGTCCGATTTCCAATATAGTGTAACCCTAATTCTAATTCAAACAAGTGTTGTTTCCAGTGTTTAGTCATTTTGATTCCACACGTTCTTGGGCTTGTTGGTAAAAATCGAAATGATCACAACTTTTTTCTTACCATTGAACCATAATCTGCCAACAGGTCCCAGACATGGAAGATGAAGAAGGAGAGGGAGAGGATGAGGATGAAGATGAGGAAGGTCTGGAAGACATTGATGAAGAAGGGGAGGAAGATGGAGAGGAAGAGGATGATGATGGAGAGGTAATCCATAATTTTAACCCAGGTTTTACTGAATTTAAATTTGTGTAACATGTACTCTGATACATTGTTTGTATTAAATGGACCTTTTAAATGAGAACATTAACACGGTGATGCTTTTCTTTACATTGCAGGATGATGATGGTGAAGACGACTGAGGAGAAAAACGTTCAGCATAATCCCTTTTTACCTGGCCCCGCCCACAACCCACCTGCTTCTTCTTTATTTTTATTTTATTTTTTTGGGAGCAATTTTTTCCCTGTTTTCTCCCCCAAGTTGTTTTTGTGCTCCATCTCCTGTTCTTTATCATGACAGTGCCATTTTGAATTCCCCCCATCCCAGAAGAGACTCACAATAAACTGACTGCAAAATACTGCCAATGTGGCATTTAACATCTCAGTTCCCAAGTAAATTTTGAGGTATAAAAAAAAACACACTGTAGAATCAGCAGCACGCTGTCTGGAGTAGACTTGCAAATAGCGTTTTCTTTTATATATATATAAATGTATATGGATTCTTCCTGTTTGTGTGGTTAAATGAACAAAAGCCATGGTGCGTAGTGATGTGCTAGTACTAGCATCCTCCTTCACGGCTTTGTTACTTTACTCATGGCGTTACAACCTGTTCATGAATTATTTCCTTCTGGTTAAGTTTTTCTTCTAAGCTTGTGGTTTCAGCAACAGATATAGATCACAGGCTGAGTTCCCGTCCCCTCTGTAACCTTTTGTCAGTTCAGGAGGGCTCAAGTCTCAGTGAGGGCTGAGGGAGGAAAGAAGAGGGTATTTGGACACGGTTTGGATTTTTCCTTTTGTTTTGGTTTTTTAAATCTCGTCTTGTTTTACAGACATTCATCAGATTTGAAATGACGTTTTTGATAAAGAAAAATAAAATCTTCAAAAAAAAAAAAGTTTAAAAAAATCATGCTTGTAAATTTTGGCCCCCCACTGCCTCGGTTAGCCTAAGTTTTGTGTGGTGTATGTTCTACTAACCTTATCAACTTCTCACAGGAGAAAACTAGCTGTTGAGTTTGCTTTGTTTAAAATAAAACTTAAATGTGAACACCATGTTTGAGACTTCTCCAACTCTAATAGCTTGTATACAGTCATTGGCTGAGACGGATGAAAGGGGTAACAAAAGTTTTATTGGGTGGGTTTCTGTGTGTTTTTGTAAAGGGGAAAGGGACTGGTGGTGTTTTTAAAGCCCTTTCGTTTTTAATAAGCCCTTTTGAGTGGAAATTAAAGAAGAGAATTTTCTGTCAACTTCTAAAAGAGTTTGGGGTCATCAGAAGTGTGGAGGCGAACTGCTCCTGCAGTAGTCTCTGTACAATAAGCGCCACAAAAGTCTGATCCGAGTCCTCAAAGTCCTGCCTTGTTACTGTCTGAGGCCAATCGGTTGGTTGGAAGGCCCAGCCTGAAATAAAAAACACAGCGATTTAGTTACTGTACATTAGAGCAGTGATTCTCAAACTGTAGCACAGCTACTTTAGTATTTGCTGCATGCACCTCAATATCAAGTATTTATATATATATATATATATATTTTTTTATTTAATAACATTTGTAGCCTTGATTTTAGTCCAGTAGCCTGTAAGCCGTACAATAATTATAATCATTATTGTTATCATAGGCCATACAATATACAACGGTTTGTGGAAAAACAGAACACATCTAAGCAAGAGCATTTAAGTAATTTCCAATAGCTTCTGATTTACCTGAATAGCTAAACAGAAACTTCTTAGTAAGAGACAAAGTAAAGATAAATGTTTAATGAGTGGAGGTCAAAACAGTGTTATAGAATCCACTGTTTTATATTATTAAATTTAAAACACTAAAACAGGTATGATATAAGTACTTTATTGTACCTTTAAAGCTGTAATATTGTTTTTTATTGGGTCAGATGTTCCCTCTGAAGTACAAAGTCTTTTCTAACAGCAGGAAAAACAAATTGTACCGTTTAACCAGTCAAAGGGTACATTCGGTATTCTGTATCACTGTACTAATAAACAATATATATTTTGATATTTTTATTTGAAAGACAATTTTGGATTATCAAGTTTTTGTCATTCAGTTGACTATAAAGTTTATAATCTTTACTGGTACATAAAGGTACTCTATTGTACCTAAATACAGGGTACAGCCCCAGCGACAAACTTTGTACTCGTTTATGTACTCTGTATCTCTGGTGGTTGCTATGGTACCGCAGGTGGTTGGCATGGTGTTGCTACGTGTTTATAAGAGCGTGCTTTCCTTACTTGAAACAGGTTTTTAAATCACTGTTCACAATATAGCTACAGATAAATTATTTTACTTTTATTTCTAGTATTTTAAAGCAGCTGTTTGAATAGTTTGACCCACCTAGGTGTGTTTTGCATCGCGGGCAGGTGGCTACAGTCCACGAGAAGCCCGGAAACCAGGTGAAATGTTTATCCGCCGGCCAGTGCTTCAGCACGTCCGCCTTTTTTAAGGTGAGCACCTCGTACTGGAAGCCCTGCGGGTTCTCGAAGAGCTGCACGGTGATCCTCCGCTCCCCGAGCACCGTGTTGTTCCGGTGAGAGAGAGCCAGGCGGCTGGGCACGAAGCTCACGTCCCGCTCCAGAGCCACCTCATGCCCGCAGGACCTGCAGAGCAGCAGCCCCTCCGCGGCGGCGCAGGCTCCACACACGCCCGCCTCCTGAAGCAGCACTGCGGCCACTGAGAGGATCCAGAGCGCCGGGGGAGAGTTTATTACTGAGAGCGCGGCGGCGCGGCGCCTCCGCACCCGGACCATCTCTCCGCTCCGCCGCGGCAGCAGCAGCGCAGCCCGGGCAGCAGAGCAGCGGGGCGGGGGGTGTTTAAGGCAGAGTTACGCTTTATTACACGGGAATCAGCAGCTCAGATCACTGATTTTACTACATAAAACCCCTCAGAAAACCCATTATTTTTTACAGAACCCAAATCATCATGATCATCAGCAACAAATAAAGCATTAAAGCTGACTTCAACCACCCTCCCCCAAAAACTCCACACAGAGAATTAAAACCAGCACTGAAACACCGCCCCCGCAGGAGGGAGGATCAACAGCCACTCACTGACCGTATCAAGCTACATTCAATTACATTCAATTCCTGTATCTTGTAACAGTCATAACAATTCTTTTACCACAGTTAGTTCCAACCCTGTAATGTGATTGGCTGAGAGGCGTTCTATGAGTGCCGTTATCAGCCGATAATGGCACTGTAACCGAAGCTCTCCATATATTACTCCACAAGTACGACACAGTGACAAACGAATCGAAAGACTGAAAGTGTTTCTACTCTTTGTTTATGTACATGTTTAATCAGTATAACTGATAAATATACCAGTGGATACACAGTCCATTTCTTATTGAAGCTTTTTGCTGTGACTGTATCTCACAGTATGGATTACTTCATGATTCATTATTACATGGGCACATTGGGTTTGAACAAAAACAAAATGTTTTAAAAAAACAAAACAAAAAAACGACATGAAATAAAATCAAGCATTAACAATAACTAAACAGATAAAACTCAACAAAAAATATATATAAAATATATGCTAAAATTTGATTTGTTGTATAATAATTGCCGTCCACTGCAAAGCATCATGTGAACTCTGTGCACAGTGTAAATGACTCTAACTGAATAGACTAACATTACATGAAAAATCACATTAACCTTCATTTAAAGTTTAGAATATAGTTTCTTCTGTAAAGTTAACAATTTGGAGATACTTATTTTCATTGGACAGTGATGCACACATTTAAGCGGTAAAATTTACAGCTCTGCTTGAGCTGTAATTCTGTAATTTGGGGAACAAAAAGTAAATCACCACCAAAACCAACAACTGCTTATTCTGGGCACAATAAAGCCATGACCCTTTCACATCATTATACATATTATACAGACTGAATGTGAGAAGCTGGCTTTGGTTTTTGTGTCATTATATGAAGTATGCCTTGGATTTGACTATATTTCTTAAAAAACATCAAGATCTCCAGAAGGATGAAGTTAGTTGTCCTTTCGGTGGATCAATCTGCTTTTTCCTTAAAGAGTTCTGCGTAAAAAAGAAAATAAATGCATTTGTCCTGAAAATATTCACAAAACAAGACACTTCCATAGACAATATTATAGTAGAAAATATATATATTTTTAAATGAGCCACTAACAATTAGAATAAAATCACAAATAGAATAAAAACAGTTGTCCAGTTTTTCCTGCTTACCTCTAAAAACTGATTGAGTCTAGTTACTGAACCCATCTGACCAGCGCTGGTGACGGCTTTAATCCTTAAAATTAAAAAAAGACAAAGAGAAATGAAAACCAGCAAATTAGACATTCACTAGTAAGTACTCAACATTAAAAAGAGGTGTCCAAAAACGTACTAATGCACTACAGGACTCTGTGGGCGTGGCCTAAGATTATGTCTTTAATATTATTATTTGTTCCCCTTTCATTACTTTTATTTTTATACTTTAAGTAGTTTTAAATCCAGTACTTTTATTTTAAATCCAGTAACACTTTTACTTAAAGAGTAAAAAGCTTGAGTTGATGCTTTTTCAACTTCTACAGAAGTATTTTATTAAATTCTATTATCTAAACTCTATTCTACCTACAGAGTAATGAATGAAGATACTTCACACCTTTAACATTAAACAACTCTTAAAATCGGTTGAAAAAATACTGCAATATATCACAATAATGATATTTTGTCCCACCCCTAATTATTACAGCTAAACAGGTCCTCGGTCTTAAACAGGAATTATTACTATATATTATGGCTATATTATAATTACATAACAGAACTGTATTATAGCATTAATGAATTGTTCCCTCACAATACCCAGTTTATGGAATATTTTGTATTACAATTATTTTTTTTATCAAATCAATCTATTATTTCTGATCACACTATGTGTACTGATACCAAATACAGAGTATATGTATGGTTCTGTACCTGGGGAAATACTCCTCTTTGATGAGCAGCAGAAGTTTCCAGAACTGCCCTTGATATTGTTTCATAAGAGCATTTCCACAGACCTGTAAATATCATAACAGAGGAGGAAAAAATACATTATAGTTTAAATATATTAAAAAGTACAGAGACTTCCAGTCGTGTCTGATATGGCTGTTTTTTTACCTCCAGAAAATCAAACAGGAGTGTTGCTGTGACGTCAGCAAGGGGCTCCATGTTCAGCATTTGTGCCAACCAACGCCAACCGTGATTAAGTCCATGAGGATCAGGCTGTAAGAGAGAATTACAATGAGAAAGTCCTTTTTTTTTCTAGCGCAACACATCAACGTTCTGGATGGAGCTGACAGAAAGGCTACAGTAACCCATTTAACCAATCTGTACAACCATATCAAAACAGGGGTGAGCTATATACTTTGTGTGACAATAGAAAAAGCCCTTTATTAAAGTAAACTTTTTAAGTAAGCTCTTCCCTCAAACTGTTAAACGCTTCTTCTTCCACAGCTTTTTAGGTATAATCACAAAACTGTATACTGATTTATGTTGTGCTTTTCGAAGTGATTCTTCAAACAGTTTTTGTACGGTGTACGTTTTTCGACTTGGACATTTCCCCATTGGTTTCAATTCAAAAGTGTCTGCAAACTTTTGTCAAAAATGTTAAAAGGCTGTACAGGTCAGATTTCTTTTTTTGCCAGAACCACAAAATTTCATTTATATTCTAACATCCAAAAGCAGTATTTTGAACATTATTTATATTACTTTATGTCTTTTATTTCTTTTCCCAAGTCAACTTAAACCTTTCTTTTCTAGTTTAATAAGTTTTGTATGTAATCTCAAAACACACAATTTACAGTACCCTTTTTAATCTCTGAAAATCACAGAATTTACAGAAAATAAATATACAATTTTTTTTAAATATTTGTAAAATATAAACATAAACAAACTTTACCCCTTGTTTGTTGCTGTGTGGCCATCTTAGCTGTATTATAGCTGCATATAGCCGGATCATCCCAGACATCCTCTTCAGGAAACTGTCCTGCACCTCCACACCAGACTCATCTACACGATATCCCAGAATCCTGCAGGAAACACATTTCAACTGATTAATAGATTTTTAAGGGAAACATTAAAATCTGTATCAAACTATCTGTGTAGTCCAGCTGTGTGAGGTAATGATATGCTCAAGTTTATTACGAATTACAGCCTGGCATTATTCCCTCACCTCTGGTACTCCTCCATGGAGGTCCCGTCCTTCATAGGTGGGTAGTGTGGAACAGAGTAAGGACACTTCTTGTGGAGATGGGCCAGTATGAGGTCTCCTACTTTAGGGTGCAGCTCCCATATTCCCGAGGCCACCACCGCGATAGGGAACGCCGCCTCGTGATGAGACGCCACCTCCTCCTCCCCTTGTTTCTGTGCACATTTTCATTAAAGAGTGAAGCTAAAATTGCTCAACATTTCAATAAATAAAATGCTAACTAAATTAATATAAATGCTAAACCAAATTCAACTTACCACAAATTTCTCTGCTAATTTATAGCTAACATATTCCAGTCCATGGGGATGATGGGACGTGGACACGGACTTCCCACCAGACACAGTTGGACGCCCCGATAACAACTTGTCTATCTTGTCAAAAATCTCCTTTAGCTGAGAGCCTAAATGCCAAGCATGAAAAACAAGAAACATTTATTAAAAAAACTAGAAGTCATAGGTTCATGCAGCTCACCATCAGCTGCCGGAGCCCCGAGAGAGCACAGTTGTTATTGCTGTTTCTCTCTGGGTGGGTACAGTACAGTAGATGGCGCTCTCTCTTTCCCCTCATCACTCCTAGGGTGATGTGGATCAGCACAAGGCTGCGTCTGTGAGCTGATGTATCAGAACCACCAGAGTCGCTGCGCTTTCCTCCGAGCGTTAGCGCTGTGATGCTACTCGACAAAAAGTTCAAAAAGAGGCGGAGTCTGACTTCACATGTCCTAATGAGTGGGTTGGGAAATTGGCCGTGTAAATTGGGAAGAAAATGGGGGAAAATATGAATTAAAAATTTAAAAAGAAAGATTATATCACCTGAAATGCTGGAGATCTGGCTGACAGGAATTGTGGCTGCCTTCTGGAGTTCCATCCTCAATTTCTTTGTCTGCACAAATATACAACTTTAATTAATTAATTGAACATTTAGATCATTTTAACATATACATACACGATTACAGACTTTATTAGTGCAGTGATATAATGTTTACCTGCATATCTTTGGTGTTGTTCAGGTCTTCAAAAGCCTGAGCGCACTGGTTTGCCGTTTCCTGCAGCTCTTTGTACCATTTTAAGGTGCTTTCTTCAGCGCTATTCTGCAGACCTGATGATAAACAATGACAAAGTGTTTAGAAAGGATTTAGAGAATTTCGATTGTTAATGTGCATAACATTAACACAATACATTGTAGGGGTGGGCGAAATGGCCCTACAATAATATCACAATATTTCATGGTATTTTCGTGATAACAATACTATTGGCGATTTAACAAAAGACTGAATTAAAAATATATATTTCAATTTCAATTTACACCACTGCAACAAAATTAAAATTTAATTTTATTATTGCATACGATATGATAAGGCACACCACTATCTGAAACAAATATAGCATGTGACATAAACTTGGATATAAATTTCAATATTACATAACATAACATAACAATTTTGTAGTTTAAAATTACTGGGGTTATATTGACCCCAAACATAAAATATGTTAGTAAATTTGAAGGTAACACAGGGGTTACGACTTGCCCCCCCCAATTTAACATTACTCCACATTTATTTGATGCTAATCAAATAAATAGGGTAAAATGTAGAAAAAATCTACAGTATACTCTTGACAAAATAATTACATGTGTGTTCCTGTATAGCTTTAATGTCTTCAATTTTAAATTTACAATGTAAAATTCATAAAAAGACAGAAAACACATTGAATGAAAAAAGTTGAGTCCATACTTTTGACTGAATCATCAATATCACAGGTAATGTATTGTAGTGATATCGTATCGTGAGATGCTCTGTGATCTTTTCCCCCTTGTTTTTTGTTATGATGTACCTTGTTTTCTGGATTTCTCTTTAGCAGATGCCGCTGCGCTCTTCTTCTGCTCCTCCTGCTGGGCTTTCAGTTCTGCCTGTTTCTTCATCTCCTCTTCTTTCTCCTGCTCCTTCTTCTTCCTCTCCTGAGCATGAGCCACTCCCTCCTGCAAGGCTCTGAGGAGCGACCTCATTTCTTGCAGGGCCCGTTCTGCTACAGTCATGTCCTCCACACTAGGAAACTGTCCCTGAATAGTGATCACAGTTAGCCATGGATATTGTACACATCATCATACACACATTCGTAGTGTTAGTACTATTTATGTCATGGTGAAATGTGTAATATTACTATTCATTGCTCTCTCAACAACACAGATACTAGTTAACCAATTCCCTGCTAATCTTATAGTTTTTTTAACTAATATTTTAGTTGTATTTATAATTTCTTGTATATTTTTTAGTCCTGACACTGCCCCATCATCTGCATTGCTGTAATATTGCAAATTTCCACGCTGATTCTTTGAGCCACTTTGTAATCTCACTTACATTTTACAAATAGCTTGGTTATTCCTATGTAATTTCAGCTGTTTTTCAATAAAACCCCTATCCAGATAAATCTCTCCATCCAGATAGAGTAAATTTGATTGTGATTGGATGTAGAGAAGTATAAACATATACCATATTTTTACCTTTATACTTTCAGTAGTTTTAAAACCAGTACTTTTACCCTTTTTTCTTTTATTTAACAATAGTATCCTTATACTGGATACATTAATACTTTTAACACCTTATCCTACTTTATTGTAGACTTGGTATTTAGTAATGCATTATTATTACATTATTATCTTGGTATTTTCTTAGTACTGCAGTCACCAGCTCGGCTGCAAGAAGTTTAAATGTGAGCACAAGAAAATGTTAACTCACTTCCGCCGTGGTGCGCACCACCTCCGATACTTGTGAGCACAGCTGGTTGCCGCGGGTGATATAAGACGTGTGATCCACGGTGAGCCCCGTCTGTGTGGAGGATGAAGGTTCGAGGAGCTGATTGAGCTGAAGAACCTCCTCCTGAATGGCATTAAGTGTCCTCAGCCTGTCCCTGCCCTCCACCAGTCTCTGCTTCTCCAGCTCCGCCTCTCGCAGCCGCTGCTGCTCCGCCTCCCTCAGACGCAGGTTCAGGATCTGATCGAGCAAATACAGGTTAATATTAGGGGTGCAAAAATTAATTCATGCATCAAGATGCAAGAATCTTAAAGCTGCAATCTTGGGGCGATTTCACATAAGTCTGAATCAGAGTCCGCACTAAAGTTTGTGTGTTTGTTACAGGTGTGTGTTTTTTGATTCCTACCTTCATTCTATGTCTGTGCTCCTCCTTCAGTTTCTCTTGTCGGCCGAGGGTTTCCTGCGTGCTTTTAGAAGACAGATAACACAACATATTTATTAGTTGTGGGATAAAAGCAAAATATTTTTTGCATCAACATTTTAAGGCTAAACACTTAGATGAGTACAGAAAACATGACTAAACCTCAGTTCATCACAGCATCACACACTGTGCTTCTAGTACTCACTCTTTTTCCACCATGTCCCTCACGCTCTGATACTCCTGCCTCTGTTTGAGCTCCATAAACTCCTCAAAGCGTTTCAGCTGCTCAGACTCACGGCTGGCCACAGTAGCTACCAGCCTCTCCTGCAGCTCCTGCCTCAGACTCAACTCCGCCTGTCAGCCACAATCAGTTCACCACAGTTCATCGTTATTATGGAACAGACATGCAACCACAGTACATGTCAATTTTGTGAATATATTATGAAATATGACATAAATAAGGTGTTAATGACAGTATTCTTTAGTGTAGTGCATTAGTAATTATATATGTTTTTGTTCTTCTTTCCAGCACAAGTCAGTATAATTTTTTTAACATTTTTGCTGCTTAATACAAAGAAAAATTTTACATGACAAAAGCTACAAGATTTTATTATTATATCAAATACCTAATACCATTAATTGTATTAATTGTACAATCAATCATTGATGCATATATTGCATTATTAATATTATGATAAGTTGGATCACTGACTTCTGGTCTTTTTTAATAACGCAATATATATCACAGAACAACAATATTCTACAATTGTTGTTAATCACTATAATATTGATGACATGTTATGTAGGACAAATTTCTTTGGCAAGGAGAAATTTCTGTCAGGTAGCAGCTTACACTTAGTTTTGAGCTTTTTATTCAGTATCTTCTCTTCTGCAGGTCAAACGTACGCACATATATGTTCATATAAGTTATTGACTAGATTAATTAAGCATTAATATTTAGGGTCCAGGAAAACTCGAGCCTCATACATTGTACATTTATGTCTAGTATAATGTAATGTGTATAGACTTTTTATTTTGTATTTTTTGTGTTTTTGTACACTATATGTATTTTTATACTATATGTAATTTTGAATGTACACTTTACCTTGGCTTTAGATCGATGTTTTTCCTCACAGATACGAATACACCCTGCCATCTGAGAGGCTCTGGGAGAAAGGAGGGAGATTGCTGGTGGTGGAGTGCTGCAGGGAACAGGGCTGAGGTCCACTGTGGAGTGTGAATTTTCCAGTTTATCCTCATTTACCTAGAGCACAATAAAACAACAGCATAAGATAAAAAAGCACAAGAATGAAGTACAATTCCATTACAGAAAAAAGCTGAGAAAGTACGGAATAATGCAAAAAATAATAATGCAAATAAAGTACACTGTTCCGCTATGTATTATAGTGTCATGTCATCAAAAAAATAAAAATAAACATTATACCTTCTCTTCACTTTCAATAGAGGCCAGCGGAGGCGAGGTGGCAGGTGATAACGGAGAGGTGAGGGTGTGGTGTGGACTGATGGGAGCTGAACTGCACAAAGGAACATCTTCAGAGGTGGAAAGACTCGTATCACGGATGGGAGAACCCAGTGAACAGTTTTTGAGCAGAGGTCGAGGGCTCAGTCTCTTCAGAATAGCACCTGATAGAGGCGAGAGGCTGGTAACCTCTTTACAGCCTGCGAGAATATCCTGAAGATGAGAGATGAAGAGAAACATACATAAATGATCAAGGAAATGGACGTAACAAGCAGCGAATTTACCTATTTTAGGATATGACCACTAGTTTTTTGGTTTTTGGAATGAAACTACATCTGTTTTTACTTTTCTCCAGTGAAGCCTTTGCAAACTATCATCCCCAAACAATGACTTAGTATCTCAAAATAATGAGATAGCATCTCAAAATAACAATAGATCATAAGATAGTATCCAAAAATAAAGACTTAGTATCTCAAAATAACAACCTGATATCTTTAAATAATGGGGTAGCATCAAACTAATGAGATATAATCTACACATAATGCCTTACTATCTCAAAATAATGAGACAGTCCCTCCAAATAACAACTTAATATTTTACAATAATGACTTTAAATCTTAGAATCAACTGAGAATATGGTGTGGAATATGTATCTCAGAATAAAGACTTCTCTAAACAATGAGATCTCAAAGATCTCTCCAAGTAACGACTTAGTATTTTTAAAATGAGATAATATCCCAAAATTAGACTTAGTATCTCAAAATAATGACTTTATATCTGAGAATCAACATAGAAAAAAAAGTATTAGTAAAAAAATTATTTAGTATCTCAAAATAATAATAGTCCCTCCAAATAATGATAATTACTATTTCAAAATAATGAAACAGCATCTCACAAAAATGACTTAGTATCTCAAAGCAATGAGATAGCAATTCACTTTTTGATTTTATATTGTTGATGGCGGGATGTTACTATTATAGCTGTGGTTATTCTTCACTCCAGATTAAAGTCTGTGAGATAAATTAGCAGAATTTTCGGCCAACAGACTAATCTAACTATCCCAGCTATCGAAAACTCAGATTAATACAGATTAATCAGTAAGATTAGATTAATTTAGCGGCTCTTACCTCCCCTTTCTCCAGCCAGTCTGGGCTGTATTTGAGTTTACCCTTCGAAGAGTTTTTTAAAGCCTCCAGCGTGTCCCACCTTAAACTATCTGCTGCCATTTCGGTAAAACTTTAAACATAAAGCTTAGCTTAGCCTAGTTTAGTTTAGCTAATATTCTACCAAGCGGCAGATTTGGACTGTGGGACTTTTAGAAACACAACACGCTAATTTCCGCTTCCTGTGAGCGATAAATTAAAAGTCCCACGACTACTACTAACTACGTGACAAACCTGATATATATAAATATGTTGTAATTCGCTGTCTATTAATCAGTGAGATCCTTTTGATAGCTATAGTGAGTTATTAGCTAAATTAAACACTTTTATTGTGCTCGGTTATTAAAAGAGTAGTGGTGATAATAGTGATAATGGTGAAAGGCGCGGGAAGTAGTTGGTTAGTGGAGGACAGCAGGGAGCGCTGTGCTGCAGCCGGAGTGCAGGGAGTGTGGAGTATGGCAGGGTCAAGAGAATCGTGGAGGGTAAATATGTGCCTGTTTTACTTTTAGTGTTAATATAGAGAACAGGTTGTATAAATATGTCTGTGATGTTGTTTGTGATGTGTTTATATCTTGTTTCGACGTGTGTTTCCTTATCGTTAGCTCTGAAGCTGATTTAGAGACTAGGCAGATCAGTAATCTTCCAGTGCTGAAGCAGATTTTATCATTTAACCTGCTTATTTAAAGAGGTACTAATCCATAAACCATGTTTATTTTCCATTAATAGCTGAAATAAATCCCTTTGAAGTGATTAAACATACCAGTCCTGCTTAAAATTATTATAACATTTCCTAACCTTCATTAGGTCATTTATTTATTGAGGCAAATTAAATACTTTAATATTTTTTAGTCGTTCTTTGTTAGAACAACTTGTGTTGCTTAGGGTCGTTGTCTTGTTACATGACCCACCTTTTCTTGAGACTGAGTTTGTAGACAGTCCTGACATTTCCCCCTAGAATTTTCTGATGTAATTCAGTGCTCCCTGTTCCATCAATGCTATCATCAATTCTTACAATAGATTTTTCTTGTTTTGTCTATGTGATCTTAACAATGTTCTTTTTGGAGAGCAGTGAATTTCTTTTAAGAAACCTGCCATGCACACCATTGTTGTTCAGTGTTCTCCTGATGGAAAACTGATAAACATTAACATTAGCCATTGTGAGAGAGGCCTTCAGTTGCTTAGAAGATACCCTGAGGTCCATTTTTGTGACCTGGCCGACTGTTACATGCCCTGCTCTCAGAGTGATCTTTGTTGGGCGACTACTCCAGTGTACCAGAACAACACACCCAAACCCACCATCACCATGTCAGCATCACTTCATGATCCACCACACAAATAATACTTGCCCTGTGGTGGTCCTGTGGGGTCTTTATCATTGAACAGAGTTAAAGGAGGATAATGAAGTATGCAGAGAAACCGATACAGGAAAGCTGTGTAATGATAGAACTGGCAGTGCTAAGTGCTAATATATGCTCATTGAACCTGAAAAAATAGACAATGGGTATAGAAAAAAGTAGGTGGTAATAATGTTATGTTAGATCATCATATGTCAGATTTATCAGATGTCATATTTTATAAGTAATCTATGCAGAAATCCAGATAACTTTTTTCCTTTTTTAACTTCCTTTGTTTGTTGTAAAAATAACAATTTTTTGCATGGCTTCTGCATGAGCACTGCTTTTCTTTATAAATACCTTTTTTTTATTTAAAATATTTATTTAGCACTTAAACATTTTTATATCCCATCATACAAACCAACACAGCACAATGCATGTACATCATTAGTGTTATTCTAATCATGAATTTACTTTAGGAGTGCTATTGTAATCATAAAATGTACCTTAGCAGTGCTGTTCTGATCATGCATTAAGTGCAGTATTGCTATTTTAATCATGCATTTACTTCAGCAGTAAATTTAAATTAAATCATGCTCTTTATAACTATTTTAATGTTTCTTGTGCCTGATCTCAGCCACCACGATTGTGTGATACCTACTGGAGTGAATTCAGGCACTGTAAGAGTTTACGGCACCGGTTCCATCACTACTACACCTATGGAACAACACCGATGTGCCAGCAGTGGAAAGAGGACTATGAGGCGTGCAGGGAGTGGGAGAAGACACAGAGCGCACACGCCAAGGTCAGTCTCATGATTCCTGCAGTGCAAGGTGTGCATGAGACCATATCTGTGCACACTTTAGTGCATATACTGTGTATTTCTTCAGTGCTGTTTCTGTGCAGCTTATCCTCTCCTCTTCTGTTTGTTCAGGAGTGTCTCCAGAAAAGTGAGAGTAGTCGAGTGTCTGAGCAGAGGAACTTCACTCCAGTTTGGAAGATGAGAGATAAACCACCATCTGACTGGCACACGCCTCTAAATCAGGACAACCCAGAGGAGTCTTAAGAGCACAAATTAACTGTACTGTCTCTCTGTTTCTGTCACAAATAAAAAAAAAACGTCAAAACATCGAGAAGAACCGAGAACTTTTATAGCTTTAAATTGCCGATATACACACATCGTCCTCATCCATCACGTGTTCACCAGAATCATTTACAACAAAAAACAAAACAAATCTGTTTTTTTGTCTGTTCACACTGTGATTTTAATGCAACTCATATCAGACTTCTGTCTGAATGGTTTGTGATGTGTTGCTGATGCACATGTACAAAAAAAGCATTGCTTCAAATTTATTTTCACATTAATCTCAAGAGTTTTGAAGGGGATTAGGCTGCATCTGAGCTTATCACAGAGAATTTTATCCTGTTTTCTGTAAAAATGCCCTGTTATTCGGTTATTTCGGTTTTGTCAGTTTTTCTGATGTTACAGCTGCAATCTGTAGCCACATTCGGCCAGCCTGTTAGCACAAGCCTTCTAATTTTTATGGGAACAGAGTCATCAGTCTAAATATTTCAGATGTTTTTACTTCGTTCTTCCACTACTGAAGGGCTCATCTCACTGCTTTTTCCATTTTCCCATCTACTCACTCCCTTCTTTCCCTGTTTGTGACGTAAACGTTGCATTAATTACACTGCCACACAAACAGCACACCTGTGTCACATATGACGTAAAAGGTTGTATTTGGGCTTCATTTACCTGCTGTGTGTCTAAAACCTAAGATTTCCAGACCAATGCTTTTCCCTCACTGATAGACTGTGTCCAGTTTTGCCCCAGTTTTGTTCTGATTCTGATACCTATTCACATATTTAACAAAGCAAAAATCTGATTCATGCCCGATTCCCATCATCTGAATAGCCAAGTTCATGTAATTGTGTTGATCTGATCACTGACAAACTCTAAAGATCTAAATTTCCTTCAGGATCAATAAGGTATCTATATATCTCGGTAAGATCTGCAGTAATCAGATTATGAAGTGCATGTAAATAAATCTATCAGTTATATAATCTTGGACACACAGCATTTTGAATGGAGATTTTCCATTAAAGGGAAAATAATGTCTAGAATTATAGGCTATGTATATTAATTACAGACTCTTTTATGTATAAAAGTAAGTTTACTGTGTAAAGACTTGAAGTGCTGTGTTCTCTATGATCAGAAGTGTGTGCTCACTGACTGAATGTGTTGCAGTTGATTAAATAAACACTCATCAATGTCTGTTTAAATGTGTGTAAGTTTTATTTACAAAAATATGCACAGAATATTTCAGTTCAGTGTTGGGTTGTGTTTCAGTGCTAGTGGTGCAGTAGTACTTTCATCACAAATACAACAGTTTAACCATATCTGTGGTAGACAGACTGTAGGCACGTGTCTAAGAACACCACATATAACCAGCCAGTAGTTAGAGGAGAATGCAAAATGTACTTAAATACAACACATTTTATTAGCTAAAGGTTATTCTGGATCATTGTTATTGATATTTGTCTAAACACTTCACACACGTACAGAAGGGCTGGTATTTTCAACTGACTATAAAGAAGAAACCCCAATAAACAAGACTGTAATGATAGTGCCGGTAAATTTTTTATTTTGACTGAGCACAGACTGTATTTCATTCACATAAGAATCCAAGTTCACATAGTCTCTTCTCTACAGAAGGGAAGTAGATGAGTTCAGTACTTTCAGTACTAAAGTTCACGTCAAAATCGTCTTTGAACACAGATCCAACCATTTCAGAGCAGGAGATGCCCTGTGAGAACAGGGAACTGGAGGAACAGTTCTGTAACACGTTTCTGAATTCGTGATGTCAGCTGATCACTGAGTGTACACTCGTGTAATGTCACTGTATTTGCCGTCAGGAGCCTCGTAGTTTGTAAGAGGTGGAGTAAAGCTGGGACCCTGGTGCTGGAAGGGGAAGAGGCTCAGGTCAGGACTAACTGCTGCGTTGTAGAGCTCCTCTGATTCCAGTTTCAGCTCCTCTAAAGCTTGTGTTTGAGCCTTCAGAGCCTCGTTGATGTCCGCCGTCTCGGCCTGGTGCTGCGAGTATTTAAACCGAGACCATTCCTTCAGCAGCAGAGCCCTTCTCTCGCTCTCTTCAAAAGACAGCCTGGGAGTACCACGCACTCTGAAACACACAACAAAAATTACCTATTTTATTACAACTGTATTTGTACAACCCCAAAACAGTTGGTTCAGTAAGGAAAGTAAGGACCTCCATTTGGTCTAGTAAATAACCAGACACGGCCCAAAATCCAGTGAACTTATACGATACAAAATTTAGCTGTAAACTTCCTGTATCTTTTCAGTATCTAAAGACTAAAAAACTAAACATTGTAATGCTATGAAATTTTAAATGCTACAAAATGTAGGGCTTTAAAAAAAACTTTTAGATGGTTCAGCTGGTCTGTAGTCTCAGTTTTAGTAGCGGAGAGACAAATTTGAGTTATTCTGACAGGTGTCCAAATACCTTTAACAGGAAATGTATTGGAATTTCTCTTTTTTTTTAAAGCCCTAAATATTGCAGCATTTAAGATTTCACAGCATTACAATATTGTGTATTATAATCAAACAAAATTAATTTGACAACACAAAACATCACAACAATAATCATAATATTAATAATAAAAATACTGTTTGTAATAGAATAAAGGTCCGCATTTCCATATAAATGTTTCTACTATTCTGTTTTGTTTTGTTTTTAAGTATATTATCACTTCTATTGATATTACCTGGTCTGATCAAAGCACTTGGCTGGAATTATGAAGTCTTCAATAGGAATGAGTTCAGGAGGGACTTTCTCAAGTTTCTTCAGCTTTTTCTTCAGTCTCTCTTTTACTATAAGATCACGGCGAGGGTCAACTTTCTTCTTCTTCCTCGGCTCTGCTCTGTTTAAGAGGAGAAACTAGAGTCAGAAACTCAGATTCAGAATCAACATCCAATAATATATATATATATATATATATATATATATATATATATATATATATATCTCACTGACCTTAGGGGCACTGTAGTCTTCAGCGAGAGCACAGAGGTAAACCAGTGGCTGTGTCTAACAGAGGTAACGTTACTAACAGCAGACCTGCAGCTGAAACAGAATTAGAGACAGATGATAAACATGAAAACATCACCTAAATAACAGCAAACAGTATGTGCTAACTAGCTGTCAAATTACTCCATTCCCCCTGAGTATTTAAATCATGAAATATTATCTCCTTAACTTACACCAACAAGTAGGATAGGGCTGAACAATAATTTAAATTAAATTTATAATTTAACATAATGTGATTTTTAGAACACACTGAGCTTTGGTCTCTACAGCTGGATGAACTAGCCTAGACTAGCCTAGCCTAGCATGCTCTACAGTTAGAGGACGTGCTAACAGGCTAGGAGAGCTAAGCTAAGCTTTATAAATGTAATACATTTTCTTACCCCGCCGGTAAAGCTGGTGATGATAGTAACTGGGCCGCGCTGCGATATAAAATCGCCGACATATTAAACTAATTTAACTTTATTTATCTGTATTATAGAAAACCTGTCTGACTCCTGCTTTAGCGGACAGGCTAACTGTAGTAACTAACCCACCTTGGCTGTGTGCGGGTCAGTGCGCATGCGCAGCCAGAGAGTCTCTAGAGTGGAGAACTCCCACTTCAGTGAGTTCAGAAAGAATGTTTTTATAAATATATATTGAGGACTAACACATTTAACACATTTATTAATCCCAGTTTATTAATGTAAAATGATTACTTTCATACCAAAATATATTAATTTTATTAACACAGAACAACATTAAACGTTTCAGTGCCACACATATATTTTTTTCAGGTTTCTTAGTGTATCTCCAGCTCACAGTAGCTGTAACGCTAGCGCCTTTACTTCCTAAAACGTGCTTATTAAAGAAAAGCTGAAACATGTAGATTAGTTTTATTTGCTTTTTAGCAAAATGCATAATTTTTTCTTGGTCATGTGTATTGTTATTGTTTTTATTTTGAGTTTTTAGCGGTTTTGCTCCATTCACCTCCATTGATTTTGATCTTGCTCGCGGGCTCCCTCTAGCGGTTATCAGTGATTTCCTGCTGTAACTGTGGGATCGGAAGTGGGCGGTCTCGCTATAAAACAGCTGTGGCGGTCCGCTCCTCAGTAGGTGAAAGGTTGTCTGCTGAGTGTCCGCGAGCTGTGTTTTATACTGGGGTCCTGAGACTGACCTTCCTGCACTTAATATAACTATAATCACCATTATGTCGCTTTTAAGAGGTAAATATATGTTATATATGAGCTAATGTTATTTCTTATAGATCAGGAAGTCGTTCAGAATGCACTGAATACCTACATTGTTTGTAAATTAGCTTGTTTAGCTTATCTATACTTTCTGTGTGTTTGGTTTGATTTGTAGTTTTGAAATTATATAAGTAATAAAGTTACTTTCTAAGAAACTTATAAGGTTTCTAATTTTATTGTCATTTAGTTACAGTTATTCATAAATTCGTGCTTTTGTTTTTGTTTAATTAAATCACTGTTACTGTGCCTAGTTTTTGCAGTTTCTGTTATTCTTTCCTGTTGAGAGCAGAGAGAGAAGGTGATTAAATGAATAGAGAGGAAAGTAGAGTAAAGGTGACTGATGAGAAATGTTGGCATATGATGATTTGTTTGTGTTTGTTTGTTTGTTTGTTTGATTGATTGTTTCTGCCTATAATGCAACCTTTTATCTTAATATCAATTCATTTCTAATAGAAGAAGTGTCCACACACACTCAAATCTGAGCAAAGCTCTTTAATCTGCGAGCATTCAATCAGAGATCTTCTTTAAGGCCTAGAAGATTAGGTTAGGGTTTTTTACTTCTCTAGATCTCATATAGAAAAAGATATTTTACTGAATTCTTGCAGAATAAAGTGTTTATTCTTTGCTCAGATTTGTACACAGGATGGAATATATTTTCTATAGGAGTTAAAATTGAAGGGGAAATAGTAAATAGTAGTACAGGAATTGTAAACGTCACCATTTGATAAGCGATGTGTGGAATCACTGAGTATGAGCAAAAACAAATAAAGCATCACCTGCCAACTTTTCTCATCACTCACCTTTCCTCTACTTTCCCTCTCCGCTCAGTTAAGCCTCTTCTCTATGCTGTCAGCGGGAGTGAGTACTGGATTCTCTTATGGTATATGAGTCTCTAGGTGCTTCTGTATTTCTTCAATTACAGTCCCTGTCTTCCTCCCTCTGTTGTTCAGGTGTTTTCATCGTTTCAGCTAAGAGGACTCCGTTTGGGACGTACGGTGGCGTTCTCAAAGACCACACTGCCACAGATTTGGCTGAACATGCGGCTAAAGCTGCCCTCGCTGCTGGAAAAGTTGCTCCAGAGATCGTCGATAGTGTGATTGTGGGAAACGTCATGCAGGTGAGTGATTTAGGCCCCTATATTACACCCTGTGCAAGGCAAGGCACGTTGTGATGCTCATTGCTACCTTACACCTCATTAACAGACTATTTTCACACTATTCTCCTGCATCGTTTAAATAGCAACGGTGCATATATAATAGTATATATTATGTGCATATTGAATGCAGTTATTCTTGGTAACAGAAAACACAGGAGCTCCACTGACTGAATACAACCTAGACAGACGCCAACAGTCAGACGTTCATCGCTATGTTTGCAACACATGAGCTGAGCGTGCCCAGTACACACATGAACACACAGCAGCACGAACCCAATCAACAATAAACAGAATTTACAATAGCAATCCACCAAAGTCAGAGCTCACCTGACTTTTAAAAAGAATGATGAGCAAGAGACTTAACTGTGTCTGTTTTCACTCTGTTTCCTGCAGAGTTCTGCAGATGCTGCATATATTGCGCGTCATGTGGGACTGAGGTGTGGGGTGCCGATACCGACGCCGGCACTGACGGTAAACCGTCTCTGTGGATCAGGATTCCAGTCCATCATCAACGGAGCTCACGTAAGATTACACCTACACTCATCAAATCATTCAGCTTGCCCTTCACTCACTGGAAACTTTATTAGACACATAGGGGAGTCATTGCAAAAATCCTGAGTAAAATATAAATATTTGCATTTTAAAAATGAAATAAGAGAAGTTGTTGAAATGATCTGTGGTATAAAGTTGGACTTTGGGATTGTCTTTGTGTTCAACTTTTAAAGATTTGTGTGTGTGTGTTTGTGTGTGTGTGTGTGTTTGTGTGTGTGTTTGTGTGTGTGTTTGTGTGTGTGTTTGTGTGTGTGTTTGTGTGTGTGTTTGTGTGTGTGTTTGTGTGTGTGTTTGTGTGTGTGTTTGTGTGTGTGTTTGTGTGTGTGTTTGTGTGTGTGTTTGTGTGTGTGTTTGTGTGTGTGTGTTTGTGTGTGTGTTTGTGTGTGTTTGTGTGTGTTTGTGTGTGTGTGTGTGTGTTTGTGTGTGTGTGTGTGTGTGTCTTTGTGTGTGTGTGTTTGTTTGTGTGTGTGTGTGTTTTGTAGGAGATCTGTCTTAAAGAGTCAGAGGTTGTACTGTGTGGAGGGTCAGAGAGTATGAGCCAGGCCCCGTACGCTGCTCGCAACATCAGATTTGGCACCAGACTTGGGCTTGACCTGAAGGTGGGGTTAATTTTTATTGGTTCGCAAAAAGAGAAATATATACATATTTATTTTGTATTTATTTATTTGTTTATTTTTGCTGTCAAATAACTTTTTGGAGTCCTAAAAGTTTTTTTTTTTTTTGCACATAAAATGTAGGAATTTTAAATTTAAGATTAAAATTTTAACATTTTTTAAATGTAAATAGTAAAATAAACTTATGTGTTTGGCCAAATAAGAGAAAAGACTTTATCAGTTTATTTCTTCACAAACTGCCTGTATTTGTTTGTTTACCAAAACCTAGCTCGAGTAGCTCTGCTAAGGTAAACTCCTGATTAGAGTAGCACTGTGTAGGTAAATTCTTCATTAGATTAGCAATGCTAAGGTAAATTCTTGATTAGAGCAGCACTGAGTAGGTAAATTCATGATTAGAGTAGTGCTGCAGAGGCAATTTTTAATTAGGGCAGCGCTCCCGAGGAAAACACATGATTAGTGTAGCACTACTAAGGTTTGTATGCTGAGATATTAAAACTATTATTAAATTTAAGTTTTTTTTTTTAACTGCATTATGTGACAACAATGTGTTTAGTTTATGTAATTGATTCAGTGGTGATAAAAGTGACAAAATGAATGACAGAACTTTAAAACAGTGTTCTGTATTCGGACAGACTTTTTATTTTGTAAAAATAATGATTTATGTACAACACTCTCTAGGAAGTAGTGTTAAATTTTTAATAAAATACAAATAAAAAGTAGTCTCATTAAAAGGTTTAGAGAATGACTTCTAATATTCTGTTCTAAAAATAACATCCTGTGTTTGTGTGTGTGTGTGTGTGTGTGTTTGTGTGTGTGTGTTTGTGTGTGTGTGTTTGTGTGTGTGTGTGTGTGTGTTTGTGTGTGTGTGTTTGTGTGTGTGTGTGTGTGTTTGTGTGTGTGTGTGTGTGTGTGTGTGTGTGTGTGTGTGTTTGTGTGTGTGTGTTTGTGTGTGTGTGTTTGTGTGTGTGTGTGTGTGTTTGTGTGTGTGTGTTTGTGTGTGTGTGTTTGTGTGTGTGTGTTTGTGTGTGTGTGTGTGTGTGTGTCAGCTTGAGGACACTCTGTGGGCGGGGCTCACTGACCTCCACATAAAGACACCGATGGGCGTCACAGCAGAGAACCTGGCAGAGAAATATCAGATCAGCCGGGAGGACTGTGATCAGTACGCCTATCAGACTCAGCAGAGATGGAAAGCAGGTGAATTTTACACTGCAGCACCAGTGCTTAACTCACTATCGGCTCGTTTCTAACCCGCCTGTTTCCTCCTGCAGCTCACGAGGCCGGATACTACACCGCTGAGATCGAGCCCATCGAGGTGAAGGGCAAGAAGGGCAAAGTGCCCATGACCCACGACGAGCACCCCCGTCCCCAGACCACGCTGGAGCAGATGGCCAAGCTGCCGTCCGTCTTCAAAAAAGGAGGAACAGTTACTGCAGCTAATGCTTCTGTGGGTATCAAAATAAAACACATTTTACTGTTTATTATTAACTCACCTTAAAATTAATACATATTAAACACAGAGAGAGAAACTGTATAGTGTACGCTAGGGGTGGGAGATATGGCCCTAAAATAAGAATTTTATCAGGTTTGTAACAGAAGTCAATGATCCAGAATATCATGATACTAATAATAATAATGCACTCCAAATATCTCCATATATCCAGGATTAAAGTAAAATAAATGATACTGGACAGATATAATCTGTCTCTAGTAGATATATAATTGGGAAATGAGAACAGTGTGGGACTGGGGACTGTTTACATTAACACGTGATTAATCTGGAGATTTTAACACGTTATTTTCAATGGCAATAATCACGTGACAAAATACACAGAGCCCACTTCAGTATTACTGGTTTAATTTGTGTTTAGAAAGTAGATTACTTTTTAATTTATACTGAAATTTAGAGAGTAATAAATAAACACAGAGCACACATCGTGTTTCCACTGTGTTGTTGAATGTGGAATATGGAGCTACACTTATAGTAGCATCAACACTACCAGGTCTGCCAGAAACACCACACTACACCACTAGTGTTACATAAATGATTATAAACATTGTTTTTCACACTTTAAACAAATCTTTCTCTCAGGGTGTGTCGGATGGTGCGGGAGCCGTGGTTATAGCCAGTGAGGATGCTCTGAAGGAGCACAAGCTCACCCCATTGGCTAGAATCGTGGCCTATCACGCCTCAGGCTGTGATCCCAGTATAATGGGCATTGGTGAGTTATAATCATGCACTTAAAACTGAATAAAAAGTAGAAAAATAGTTGTTTTCTCTTTGTAAAGTGAATTTAATCTCCCTGCAGGTCCTGTACCTGCTATAACTGCGGCTCTGAAGAAGGCGGGACTCTCACTGAAAGACATGGACCTGGTGGAGGTGTGTGCATCAGTTTGATTTGATTACTCATGTCATGCAAATGTGTTATTCAAGTTTTAGATATTTAATCCAGGTTTTTGTTTGGTTTTCAGGTGAATGAAGCTTTTGCTCCTCAGTATTTAGCGGTTGCTAAAGCTCTGGGACTGGACCCAGCGAAGAGTAACGTTAACGGAGGGGCTATTGCTCTCGGACATCCACTCGGAGCCTCTGGAACCAGAATCATCGCACACTTAGTGCATGAGCTCAGGTAAACAGACTTTTAATGTAGGGAAGGAAGTCCTAAATGAGGGAAATCGCTCTATAAAATCAAACTGGTGATTCAGTTTTAGTCACAAGCTGTGGCTGAAGAGGGAAACAAGGTAAAATAAGAGCTCATTTTTACTCATTTATCTGCAATTTAATCAGTTAGACACAATTGTTCAGTGTTTTTTAGGAACTGTGTGCAGGGTGTGATATCCCAAAATAGCCTAAATATAATTAACAGGGGAATTTTTAAAAATCTTTTTGATCTATTAAAAACATTTGTAATGATTCGTTATCATGAAGCCATTGATTTACCCTTTCACCTTTTCTAAAAGAGACTTTAAGCTCTAAATCAGGTTCACTGGGGGGAGCGAGTGCTGTGCGTGATCAGGCGTACTGATCATTTTACCAAATTGCTTATAAAAGTCTTGTTAAATATGTCTTGTTTTAAAGTTTGGGGCTAAAAACAAATAATAATAATAATATAAAATAAAAATGTTATATACAGGCTTCCAAAGCCCATTAGAAAATTTAAACAAAATATATTACTTTTAATTTTATTGGATTTTTTTTTTTTTACAGAATATGTTGAGTCTTTTTTTGTGTGCATTAAACATAGGAAACATATAGGAAGTGCATAATTCAACTTCTGAAAGGAACAAAAGAATTTAAATAATAATCACTTTAAATAAATATTGTGTTTTGTTTGTCTCTAGACGCCGCGGCGGCCGGTATGCTGTGGGCTCAGCCTGTATCGGAGGAGGACAGGGCATTGCCATAATCTTGGAAAACACGAAATAAACAGAGCGTTAATCATGTATATGTTCATACAGACATCATGTTTAGACACCATGATTAAAGAACACTCCACAGAACTCCGCCCACCTGCCAATCATCATTAAATCACCATGATCTTCAAATAACATGCATATGAAAAAAAAAACATCTTTAATAATAAATCTCTGAGAACTCTTAATGTGTTTATAATGTGAATTGTGTGACATTAAAAACAACTTTGAACACAAATTAATCCTGTTAACAAAACTACAGAGTCTGGGGATGCATCAGCGCTTTTTTTAGTTTTAGTGCTGTAAATCTCGTAAAGTTCTTCAGTGTGGAATATGGAGCTACACTAGTGTTTATTTCCTCCTTCAAACCTCTCAGTTAAACTCAGTAACTCATCACATTACAATATTCCCATTTAAAAGCATCAAAAATACCCTGAGATTATTTAGTACATGGTAAAAATAAAAATCGGGATCTTTTCTGCCAGAGCTAAACCACACTTCACTATTGTTATGGTCTCCCTCCCGAACAGTATTTTTATACATAAAAATCACATTTAATCACAAGTAATCAGTAGAAATACTCCAACATTAACTCTAAATTGTTCCACTGAAAGGTTTTCATTCTTCTTCTGTAAAAAATAAATGCAGTTTTGAAAATGTAAATCCTTGTGTTCTGTTTTCCAATAAAGAGAGCAAGTGCAGTGAAATGTAATGTAATAGTGGTTTTGCATTTTATTTTTATTTACTTATTCTGCAGGTCTGTGTGGAAAAGCAATGCATCTTGTAGATTGCATTTACATTTTTCTACAGTAGCGTTTGCTTTTCAATTTGGCAGTAATTCCTCTTTATATTTACAGCAGCTGTGAATATATATATATACAATCTTTAGGTCTGGAGCTCCGCGTGGTGATGAGAGTGTTGGCCTACAGGGGGCAGTCTGACTCCTCCTGCCGCACGAGCTCCACAACAAGAACCGCAGAAAAAGAGCCGAAACACCAAAGAGCCGGAATAGAGGATAATACCCACTGCAGAACATCTTCAGTATTTGTCCCGAGTGAGTCCAGAAAAAATGAGTGTGTTCATGTGGAGCAATTGAGAAAAATCCTATTTTATAAACGTTAAATAATTTTAAGACTGAAACACAAAGCAGTGCAAAATGTTTGAGAATTGCAGGGGTTATTTTATAAGCTTTTAAACTCTCCAGCCAAACCATTACAGCTCAAGGGAGCAGAAATATAGTGCATTTACTGCATAAAATTGTTGATGTTTTGATGTCTGCTGTAGAAAAAATGACAAATATGGTTACATTTTCTATTAGATTTTTTTTAGCAAAATGCATTTTTATCCTGTTATAAAAAAAGTTATTTTATTTTATTACCTGTTTAGCCCTTTCAGACATGAATTATCTCTTTCATTTTGACCTTTTTATTTCATAAACCATCCCTAAACAGGATCTGTCACTACTGTTTATCCAGAGTTTTTGCAGTAGGCGGAGCCAAGCTACTGTTTCATTAATTTATAAACTTGTTCATTGGCTGGTTGATGGTCTATTCTGATGGACAACAAACAGCTCACAAATAGTGTTGCAGTTTGTGCAACAAAACATTAAAAAATAAAGAAAATAAATGATGTTTACTGTAATGGATTCAGGGTCTCGGTCTCCCGCGCGGGCTCCCTCTAGCGGCTGGCGGTGATTCTCCGCCATTTTGAAGTGGTCAGTCTCGCCCCATAAACCAGCTCTGTTTACACGTCATGCGCGTATATATAGGTGAAAGTCCCGGATGTCGGTCTTTTTTCCCTAGCTTAAGGTAATCACGCTCTCCATGGCGATGTTCTCTCAACACAATCTATAATCATCCGCTTTATCGGGGCCGCGCTGTGGGTTTAGAGCTTGAGAGAATGTGCTGTGGAGTTTTTAAGACTCTAATATGTGAAGATTTCGTGTGTAAAGAGTGAATTTAGGGATTAGATGATGTGTTTTGTGGGAGCGGGCCGCGGTCCGGCTGAGTGGAGCGGTTAGCGGGCAGCACGCAGTCGCTCCGGGCTCGGTTCCGCTGGAGCTTCCGCTGAGCTGCTGGATTAATTTTATTATTATATTTATTATGAGTTTAGTAGTGTATCTGCGGTTCTGTAAAGTGTGTGTGTGTGAGCTGTGCCGCTAGTGTTTAGTGAGTGTAATGTAGTGAGTATGCTATGCTAAACTAAGCTAGGCTAACGTTATATTCTCATTTATAAACAGGACAGTTCTCTTAGAGTAATTTATACTCGTTTACTTGCTGTTTAATGTATATAAAGTTCGTGATATTAAGCTTAAACTGCTCATAAATCAGATTATTCTGTTATTTTCTCTGTGTTGCACCTGTGTGATAGTTGTGGTATAGCTAGTTGCGTCAATATACGAGCTGTAGCCTTTAAATGACTGTAAAAGTGTTTTATTTTAGCTTAGTTTAACACACTGGCTGTAAAGTTATGCTTTAATTAAAGACATAGAGCTATGCATTTATATAAGGCTATTTTATTTTAGTTAATACAGTTTATATGTTGATATGAACAGTATAATAACCCCTGACCTTGGTGTAGCTATGCATGCATTAATAGTGCTGGGAGATGATGGAAAAATATACTATTACAGTATTTATGATTAATCCTGTGCTGCACAGTATTTAGTATTTATCATGTTTGACTCTCAAAATGCACAAGCAGTGGCAGACTCTTAAAAAAATCTCTGCAAAATCCAATACACTTTAATGCAGAGTACATTGATTTTACATATGATAAAAAGATGAGTCTTATTATTATTATTTTTAATATACACTATATAATGAAATACACTGTTATATAAGTGTTGGTTAAGTAGGGATTGTATGCATATTGTTTTTTTGTAGAAATTAGTGCTTTGGGGAGGTATTGGGAGGTTAGTTTGATTTTGACTGATGATGTAATTTGGTTTCAGATGGCTGAGGGCGATAAGAAGAAGGTCGCCCGTAAGGCGCACTGCAGCCGTAACCCCGTCTTGGCCAGGGGCATCGGCCGCTTCTCTCGCTCCGCCATGTTCGCCAGGCGGGCCATGTACAAGAGGAAGACCAAAGCACCTGAAACCAAGGTACCACACACTCACCTGTCCCCCAGTCCTCCTGCTGCAGGATTTCTATTACAGGGTTCCTGCAGGTCTTAAAAAAAACTTAAAAACAGGCAGATTCCACCAAAGATCTTAAATTAGTCGAGTGTTGATGATCTGTGGCACAATCAGATTTTTAGTTATTAATTATTTCTAATTCTTTAGTTTAACTTTTAATATATCGTTACATGGCATATCTACATCAAATACAAGGTATATAAGTGGGTTATAATGAAAAGTGTGTGTGTGTGTGTGCGCAAAAATAAGTGTTTGGCTGTTTGATCTCAGTGCGTTCTTGTTAAACACAAACTTACTAAAGTTGTGTTTGTTGATTTTTGGCAACGTTCTGCAGGTTAAACTTTCTTTCTGTAAATTATTAGGTTCAAATGATCAGTATAACAAAATTCAGAATAGAAATGTAGCTGTATTTAATAGATCCACAGTGATTCCCAAGCTTTCAAATGTATTTCTACATTGTATTCCGAAAAATAAAATTCTTGCCAGAGACATTTAAAGCTTTACTCTGTCTAATCAGAAGTTCTGTGTTTCTGGGGGCTGCTGGTGTTTATACCGGTGCTGAAATACAAATTCTATAATAAACAGAGGAGTCCCAAAGAAACGGACCTGTTTACCCACTACCTGTCCGTCAAACACTGACTTAATCACCAGAATACTGAGTTAATTCAGCTTCTGAAAACTGTTTCAGTCAGAGTTTAATTGATAACTACAGAGGTTCTTGCAGTAGTGTTTTGTAAGTGGTCTCCAGTAATCAATATAAATCTCACTGAACTGTAAAAGAAGACAGTTCAGTTGGGGACCTCCGTGTGAAGATTCACTGAGATTTGGCTTAAATTTAAAAAGCCCTACCAGATATGAAGTCTGTTCATAATGAATTATGGAAATGGTGATAATGCTGATATAATTATCTAAACTTTATATTTAAGTAGTTTTTGCTTGTTTTGTTTAACTGTTAAATCGATCAAGTTGTGATTAATTCATGTTCTGTTTTTTAGATTGAGAAGAAGCTGAAGGACAAGACCCCCACCACCGCCGTCAAAACTGTTGGTGGAGACAAGAATGGAGGCACCCGTGTCGTCAGACTGCGCAAGATGGTAAATAGACTGGAATTTGTTTTTATTGCTTTTATTTTATGAGTTTTAGGGATGCAAAATAATTATATAGGATGTCTAGATATTTCAAACCAATATTTGTTGATTTTAGTATTGTAGCAGAATCACTTGCTGCTTATTAACATAAAACAGGCCAAAACTGACCATGCTAAGTGGAAAAATTAGCTTATCAATATATTCCTTTTTTTATTAGTTTTAAAACTTTGTCGCATCATCACACCCTGTATTTTTTTAAAAAAGTCTTTTAAAGAGGATCAATCAGCTAAAAAGGGAACAAATCTCAGGAGAAACCTTTTTAATTTTATTGGTTCTGTACAGTTGGTTAAAAGCTAAAATGTACGTATGTATGACTAAGTTATATTGAAGTGTTTATCTGCATTGTTGCATGTTTAATGTTCCTTATCCTTTTTCCAGCCCCGTTATTACCCTACGGAGAATCCTCCCCGTAAGCTGCGGAGTCACGGCATCAAGCCCTTCTCTCAGCACAGGAGGAAGCTGCGCTCCTCAATCAGCCCTGGAACTGTGCTCATCATGCTCACCGGGCGCCACCGCGGAAAGGTACCAAACCTTAACACTCTTATATTGTATGTACAGTTATTGCATGTTTATTACAGCTTATTACACTCCAAACAATCACTGATTGGTGGAAACTTCACACTAGACCTCGAGCAGTTTGGACTGTGTGTCTCTCCACTCTTCCTCCAGACTCTGCTCCCTTGATTTACTTTAAATGAAATGTAAAATTTACTGATGATCAGTGATGGTTTAGAGAGTCATGTCTGTCATCTGCTGGTGTTGATCCACTGTGTTGAATCTGAATCAGCACTTTATGCTTCTCTCTCCTGACAACTTTTATAGAGCTGCAGATTTCATTTTCCAGCAGGACTTGGCACACTGCCCACACTGTTTAAAATATCTATTTTCAGCTGAATTACTGAAAGTAACTTTAATTATATTCTTCCTGTATCTGTGTTGGAACTTGAACTTGATGCACATTGAAGTGCGGCTCGCTTTTTCAGTCTCATTTCTCTAGTAGAAAATAAACTGGTTATTTTAAGTTTGTAATAAAGCTCTGATTCCTCCTCCTGCAGCGCGTGGTCTTCCTGAAGCAGCTGGGTAGTGGTCTCCTGCTGGTCACTGGTACGTCTGTGTTTATTATAATTTAGGATCTGTTCTTGGTGAATGCCTTTTTTATTTAGTGGCTGAATAATTTTTGTTCACTTTATTTATAAATCTTATTTCTCTTTCTCTCTTCAGGACCCCTGGCCATCAACAGGGTTCCTCTTCGCAGAGCCCATCAGAAGTTCTGCATCGCCACGTCCACCAAGCTGGACATCTCCGGCGTCAAGATCCCCAAAAATCTGAATGACGCTTACTTCAAGAAGAAGAAGCTCAGGAAGCCCAAACACCAGGAGGGAGAGATCTTCGACACCGAGAAAGAGGTGAGGGGTTTCTTAACCTACTAGATTTAACCTCAAAAGTAGATTCCAGTGTTTAATAAAATACTTCTGTGGAAATTAGTCAGCTTAAGCTTTTTACTCAAGTAAAAGTGTTTAAAATAAAATACTGCTTTCAAAAATACCTAGAGTACAAAAGTAAAAGTAATGTAAGGAGAAAAAATAAAACCAGCTGAAATGAAACAGTAACAAGAATATAGTGCAAGAGTAAAGTTGTCTAAAAAATAATTTTAGTAAAGTATATGTTTATAGTATGTTTAAGAGAGAGAAGTGTTGATACTTGACACATGATGAACACATTTATAAATGCTTTTGTTTATGATGCGTATATTGAATACCTGTTCTCTCTGTAGAAGTACCAGCTGACGGAGCAGAGGAAGGAGGATCAGAAAGCTGTGGATAAACAGCTTTTGCCTCTCATTAGAAATTTCCCTCACCTGAAGGGGTACCTGCGCTCTCAGTTCTTCCTGTCTAACGGAGTGTACCCACACAAACTGATTTTCTAAAATGTTAATAAACAGTTGCTCCAACCCACAAACCTGATCTGAGAGTTTTAATGTGACTTTTAGTTCATCCAGAAGAGCCGTGGTGATGCATGTAGGTCTCAGAGACCAAGATATAAATGTTCTCTTTTTTTGCAGCACTGTCCTTTAATAATATAAGGTATTTAATTTAAATTGCACATATACTGAGAATCCTGAGCATGTACTCCACAGGCCGGTGTGTAAATCTGCGTGGGTTCATCTCTCATTATTTACAGAATGTAGGAATGCTGTTTTAATGCTGGAGATAAAAAGTTTCTTCTTCTATAAATCTGTTCCAGCCATTCACATGCTATTAAAGTTTATATTGCAGGTTAATTGCAATACAAGTTATTAAATGATCCCAAAGGAATCCATGGTGATGCGTCTCGAGCCCTTTAAAATATGTGCAAAATTGCTTACATTCACTTTAATTCTGGACGTCCCAAAATTACCTACACTAAACATCCTAAAAGCATCACAGAACTGTTTCATCTGATTTTATTTACTAAATGTAAGTTTACTGAGTTCTGGGAATAAAACTATTCTTATGGGAAAATCCTAATGCCTCACCCTTAGGTGATCTCATGAGATGCTTGATGTGGCACAGAGATGTCAACTATTAACTATTAATTATTAATCTGCATAATCTGGGTGTGTATGTAATTTTTACCCTTAATTCAGAACCCAACTACCCCACACTGAAATGTGTGCATCATTCTTTATTTATTTAGTTTTATTTAGTTATTTAGTTTTACTAAATAAAGAGTCAGGTCATATTCATAATTAGCATATGTAAAAATCTAGCCATAAAGGTTGTTTATGCATTGGTTCATTGTTTATATTAAGCCTCAAGTGTTTTACAGTGTATTTGATGTATATATAAGATGTATGACACGTGTACTAATCTCTATCAGTAAATTCTTTTTAAGAATCAAACCAAACCCAACAAGTGCAAACGGTGAAGCCACATCAATGTTTATTTAAGAGACACACTAGAGGTTTATGTGTAACAATAAGGCCAACATACTCATATCAACAGTAATATATAACCAACCCTGAGTGTGTGTCTCATTATTGGTGCCATCCATCTTCCAATCATCATCATTTACCAAATCACCTCCAATTTCTTGATCTTGGTTGATCTAGATCTTTCTCAGGCTCACAGCACCACGTCAGTGTCCAGAAGAAACCAGTCCTCGCCTCCACCCAGACCGCCCAACCATTTCGCTTTAATTAAAAAATCCAAAGGGACATAAAATGTTCAACTTGTGTATAGAAAACAAAAATAAATACATGTTTTTTTCCTCATCTCTCACAAACATTTCCTTTAAACAAAAAAAAAAGAACAAAAGGAGAAGCAGCCAAGAGAAGGCAGGTCCCAGAACAGGAATGATCGGCCTTTCTGTACAGTCAGTATTTAACGGTTAGCTGACGGTGGGCCGTCTCAGCCGGACTTGAAGAGCAGAATTGCCACCTGGCCCAGGTAGAAGTAGATGAAGTGCTTGGTCTCGTGGGTGACGTAGCTGCCGAAGTTCCTGCCCACGATGCAGTGCCAGGTGGGGTTGTACTTCTTGTCAAACTCCTTGTAGAAGAGAGAGAGAGAATATGAGCGTTTAGTGGGAGCAGAACTCGAACAGGAGCGTTCTTATTCACTCGTCACGTCTCAGATTTTCTGCTGACAGTCGGCTGCAGATTTATTCGATTTTTGCTGAAGACTCACCTTTTTGATGTAGGCAGCGATGTCCTTCTCGATGTTGTATTTCTCCAGAGCCTGAGTGGCACATTCAACAGCATCCTGCTGCATCTCCTCAGACATGTCCGCATTTTTGATCACTGCCTTCCTGTCAGACATGGTTCCTCTGAAAATATAAAGAATAACCAGTTTGTTATAAAGCACTTATTATGCTAATTTGGAAAATGCATTTTAATATATGACTAGCTCCTTTAAGCTCTGCCTTAAACACTGCCTTTCTCTCACACTATACTGCTAAACTAAACAGAGAATAAGGAGATGACTAGAGGGAGTAGGGCTATACAAAATTTTATACAATTTTGTTGTCTTGCAATATAGGCTGTAATTATTATTATTCAAATATTATTGATAGACAGCTTGTTATAATCTATAATCTTGTTAAAATCTGAATTGGCCAAGTTGCAAGTAAACGCCCACAGTTTAAATTAATTCGCATTACTGACTCTACTGCGCATTCCTGCGCACACATCGCGATGCCGATGCTAAAACGATATATATTTGCGCACTCCTAAACCGAGTAGCAGCATCTCTCCAGGAGCAGCAGTGAAATTATATTAACGTTATCTAGATAATAAATACTGAACCAAAACATCACACACACACACAAATAACACGAGAAAAAGCACTACTCCGCTGTAAAAAAAATATATGGTTCACGCCAAGGAGGCTCTTATTTACAATACAGCCCCATCTTCTCCAGTAAGAGCTGGTTATATAATCTGAGCACATGGGCTGAAGCTGCTGCTGCTGGAGAGCCTTTTCTCCATCATTATTGCATAACTATCTGATCAGCAGCGCTGAATCCTCGCGATCCGTTGCTATGGTCACCTTCTCCAGATCTCTACTGCTCACCTACTCCCTGCTGTATCATCACCGCTTTCCTGCAGCTGATTAATGATCTTTAAATCATATTTACACATCAATCTGAATGATTTCACACACAATTTTGTTTTTAATTTTCTCAATTCAATTCTTATAATATATATATTTTTATATTTTATGAATTAGGGAGGTGGCCTCTATTATTGACCATTTTTAAATCAAAATGTTTTGTTTTTCTTAGGAGAATAATATTTGTGTAACGTTAGATAAATATCCAGGATTTTAGGTTAGTAACCTAACTTACCTATTAGGCTGTTAATGTAAATAAGAATAAAGAATATGTTTTTTTAATGACTTGACTGGTTAAATTAAAGGTTAAATAAATAAATAAATGAATAAATAAATAATAAAAGAGGGTAACTAGTTATTCTAACCTAGCTATTAATAGTAGCTGGTATTTAGTAGCTAAGTTAGAGAGGTGGGTAAACGTTAGTTAACCTAACTATGTTTATCGTTAATAGGCACAGGCCTACTACTATATGTTATTTATATTTATAGGTTATATATTGTTTGTGCTAAGTTAAGTTAAATAGTAAACTAGCTGGCTAGCTAGTAATCAATTTAACTGAATGGCAGGTTATGTTAGGTAGCTAGTTAGCTTAGCTAGGTTAGGTTAAGTTAAAAAAAGCTAGTTAAGCTAGGTTACTAGCTGTTAGCTGTTACTAACATAGTGAGCGTTAGGTTTAAGCTCTTTTTTAGCATTATTAGGTATTTGTTTAATTTTAAAAAAAGAGAGAAAAAAAGAGCTTGATGCTGTATGTTATGTCATCTATTAGCTACTGGTTAGCCTAACTCTTAACCAGCGTTAACAAACGTGAGCTGCGTCAAAAAAACGTAGAAAATCTGAGCTAGTTAAGCTAAGCTAAGCTAGGTCAGGTTAGTTAAACTAAACTGCGTTTGAAGCAAGTTGCACAAACGTGACTCTCTATATCTGAATAAAAACATAACAGGTATAATTTAAAAGAATCCCAGCCCGTATCCAGACTCAGCACAGCACGTTTATCTGATATTTACCTGGTATTCCGGCTCCACACAGCGAGTAGAACAGTAAATGAATCTCTCTGAGCGCCGCTGCCGCTGCTGAACTCCCGCTAACTGGTTGACTGAAAGTAAATGTGGGTGTGTGGCCGACTACTCGTTGTGCTCACTCTCGCGCGCCATTGGCTGGCCGTTGCCTCCGCGCTCTTGCCATTGGTCCGAATCGCAGCGTTTTCTCCACAGTTTACTCCAGCATTTTATTTCAGACCATGATGCTCTGCGGCTGAGACGCCTAGCTTGTATCCATAGCAACGGACGCGAACGGCAACAACACAGCTAAGCCTGCCTAAACTAAACTGATGGAAGAATGTGTGAGAATTTAATTTAATTTAATTTAATTTAATTTAATTTAATTTAATTTAATTTAATTTAATTTAATTTAATTTAATTTAATTTAATTTAATTTAATTTTATTTCATATTTTTTATGTTTTATTAAACAACCATCATTATAAAAATACAAAAACAAAACAAGAAAATCTAAACAAACAAAAAAAAAAACAAGCAAACACAAACAAAAAAAGAAACGGGATTCATATACAATTGAAAAGTTTCTAAATAACTATGAATCTATAAAATTTATTATGTTTAACTTATTCAAATCAGATAATAAGTGTAATATAGCTATACAAATCTGAATAATGAAGTCGAATATATATACATAACTTTTGTGTAATATGTATACCTGCTTCTGGATGTCTAGAATTTCCCCTCAGGGATCTCTAAAATATGTATGTATGTATCTATCTATCTATCTATGGCATATTTGATGAAATAATGGACAATAGTAAATACGAATTCTTCTGGTGGATTTTAAATGTTGATAAGTCTAGATTGTGGAAAAAAGATGCAGGATGACTATCATCCAGAAATTTGTCTCCATCCAAATCATTTTTAAACTGAATTAAACAGACTGAGGACTTTTAACACGCTCTTCAAAGATACTGACTTCTGGAACATTTTTAATTTGTTAGTGCATTTATATCTGATGTAATTAATGTACATCTGTGCTGTTTTTTATACTGTTACTATACTCTGATATTATGTGTCCCGTTACATACTAACACAATTTTTAGAAAAAAAAAAACAAGTCAAACATGGTGGTGGTAGTGTGATGATCTTGGGCTGCTTTGCTGCTGTAGGACCTGTAATTGCTGGAATTGATGGAATGATGAATTCTGCTCTCTACCATAAAACCCTAAAGGAGAATATCCAGTCATCAGTTTGTGACTAAGTTCATGCGTCTAGCTGCTGCTTTTATACACTTGTGGACATGGAAGTGATTGGAACCTGAATTTAATGATTTGGATGGGTGAGCAAATACTTTTGACAATATTGTCTACATATAGAATACCAGAATCTATCTAACCTGGGTAAAAGTTGGTAATTTTATTGTTTCATGACTGATATATTTACTAAAAATGCAACATACCACCTAAACTAAATACATCTTCAGGTATTCATGACCAGACCTGTAACCAAACTACTCACACATGTAAAAGTTCCAAGTAATTTTTGTTTCAGCAAGGAAGTTTATTTTATACAGATGTACTCAGATCTTCCACACAGCCACACTCTGGAGTCCAGCCCTGAGGTACAGGATAGTGTTTTCATGTGAACAAAAGCACCAAAGCACTGTGGGTAAAAATAGCAAAGGAGTGTTTTAATCTCCGGCTCTCAGTAACTTCCTCAAACAGACTAAATATATAACATCCAGTTTATAGCACCATAAAACATTCTGATCATCTCCACTTCCTTTTTTCATTACATATTACTCAGCTCATATTACTCAACTGCGCTTATAAAACATGATCGATTACGCTCGTGTTTAATCATTTCTTCAGCACGTTGTATTCTCTTCACACAAACCAGTCATCAATAACAAATATTAAAGCATATCATCCCAAAAACAAGAAAATTACCTTTTTAAAACAAACAAAAAAATACTGTAACAGTAACTTAAACCTGCGAGTGAGTGAAGGATAGAAGTTTTTTTAAATGGCTTCCATTTGTCACAGCTTGATGCAGAGCTTCTACACATGATAAAACAAATCATTAAAAAATGACAAACATTTTAAATAACATAAAACCCTTGTATAATGTATTCAAATTATTGAGAAAACATTAAAAAAATCCAGAAATACGTAAATAACAGCTCACTGACGAGCGTCGTCAAGTTCTTCTGCATTCAGTCTGTTTTTTTCTGTCGTTATCACTTTTCTCATGATCTGAAATAAAAATGTCTCACATTCTACATTATTCAGACTCTCAGCTACTGTTTCATAACTCATTCATTCACAACACACAACTCTACCCTAAACCCTAAACGCAGCACCTGCTTCTGAAGAAAGACTGTAACCTATAACTGAACTAAATACCAATATAATATAATATATATACGGCCCTGAAGACGAGAAAGAGCACCGGCGTATTTCAGTTTTATTGTTGTGTTCTTCACTCGCTGCGTTCTTTAGGTTCTCTGTATTTCATATGAATGTAGTCAAAGATGTCCTTCTCACTGTCCACCAGCAACGGCTCTCCAGGCATTCCTACAACACAAAAAATATTAATTACAGTCTTATTTTAGTGATCTATAGCTTGATTTAAGGCATGTCAGTATGTCTTTGCCATCATAACGACGGGAAAAGTACACCCAGTGCAGCTACAAACATGCAAAAGGAATGTATTAATTCTCTTAATTAATCACGGGTGTGGTAAATAATAAATTTGGGCATAATGTGAAATAATAAACCAATCAGAATGTCTCTTGTTCATCATTCTCTTTAAGAGTAGATCAGGTGAGCTCTGTCTTTGGTGGATTGCTATTGTAACGGTGCAGCTACCTGGACGTGTTCAACAAACTCTTCTCAGCAGAGGAAACTGAGCTGCTGGTTGACGCTGTGAAGGAGCTCCAGCAGCTCATTTACGGGAACAGCAATGTTATTTTATTTACTATTCTGTTTATTGTTGATGTAAAAGTTGGGTTTGTGCTGCTGTGTGTTCATGTGTGTGTAATAAGTGGGGGTGTACGCTCGGCTCGGTGACTGGTATGACTGGTTCATTTTGTAACATAACTGCTTCGACTCATCACATTCATTTCCTTTGCATCAGTTCATCCTAAAAACCCACACTGTGATTGGACTGGAGTGAGAGAAGCTCATATTCTTAAATAAGCAAATACAAGGAATTCTGGATTTATTGGTGTCAGTTTTACAGAACACTCAACATGTAAGATAGACCTCTTATTTGGAGGAGCTCCTGAGCGGTAAAATGCAGAGCGTCTGTTCATCACTGTGTAATTGTTTACAAGCAAAATAATAAAAAAAAGCAGCAAATGACTAAAGCTTTCCCAAACGCAGCCACAAATCCAAATAAAACACCCAGAATTGTGCAACTGCTCCACGGTACGGGTGTGTGAGTTTGTGTGAGCCCCACCCACAAAAGAGCCGAGGACCGGCTCTGGGTGCGGACTTATTTATTTAGTGTGAAAATATTTTAATGTGCATTAATTTGCAAAGTTTTTTCTATTTACTCTGAAACCTGAAATTGTCACCTCAGTAACAAAACAGCAGGAACTTTTAAGAAAAAAATACCTGGTTTTAACAAAAAGTAAAATTAAAAAAGTAAAAATAAAAACGTGTGAAAAGTGTGAACGCAGCCTCTGTTTGCATGTTCACGAGAGCGTGCATGATTTAATGAGCTCCAACTGACTCCATTTTCCCAGTAAGACGGGTGGTAAATCTTAGGTTATAAAATATGGAGCGACACCAAAATGAAAAACCCATCAATAATACTATGTTTGTTAGGAATACACTCGACAGGGTTCATACAGATTTTAACTAATAAAGTTAAAGGCAAATTTATGTCCATACGATTTTTAAAACAAAAATCCAAAAATCAACTAAATCTATCATTAAAATTGATTATAGTTGGTCTAAAATGGATCAGATTAAAATGCTGACGCATAATCTTTAATAATAATAAAATGTGAGTAAGATCCTGAGAGCTGTATTGTTTAGATGCTAAATTACTAAATTAACTCTGAGCTGATTGATGTATTTATAGCTCAAAATAGATTTTCTCCATCAATAAAGTGAAACACAAAGATTTGCAGACTAAATTTTCATGAATTTCTGGGTATTTTTATTTTCCAGGACTGGAAATTACTATTTTAAATTTCCAGGTTTTTAATGAGCGTATGAACCCTGACTGGAGCTATAAGTTGTGCCAATATAACACATTACAGCACTCGCTCTACTGTATTATTGATTAATTATCTATAGTAGTATTAATAATTATTAATAGTTTTTAGTACTGGCTCATGCAATGAACACTGAATAACCAGTAAGAGCTGCTCTTTCCTGCACCAGAGAGTAAGCTGCTGTCTCTGTCCTTTTTTTTTTTTGAGCAGCTACAGACAAAGATGCTTCTGTTTGTTCTCCATTGTTCACCAATTTCTTGTTCTCGTCCACCAGGAGCAGAACTGCACACACTCTTCAAAATAATCAGCCCAGTTACAGCTTTATAAATAGAGACTGCAGGATTCTCAGTCTTTACAGATAATAACAGATTATATCTGTTTTTGCTCAGCATTAATGTCTTAAAAATGTACTAAAAAAACAAAAAAAAGCTGTTACTTCTTTCTTCATATCTTACCAGTGACGCCTAGCGGACGGATAGTGTACTCATTCAGAGTAAAGCCTTTCTCCAGAGCGAGGGTTCTCATGTTCTTATTGAATATATCACTCCCAGTGAAGTACAGCACACCACAGTAATACTGATCCTTAGGAATCAGTCTGTAAAGAGAAATATACACAAATACATTTAAATACAGTTTAGAAACATGATTTACAGCTCTGAAAATAAAATTAACACTTCAGTTTCTGAATCAGTTTCTCTGATTTTGCTATTTATAGGTTTATGTTTGAGTAAAATGAACATTGTTGTTTTATTCTATAAACTACAGACAACATTTCTCCCAAATTACAAATAAAAATATTCTCATTTAGAGCATTTATTTACAGAAAATGAGAAATGACTGAAATAACAAAAAAGATGCAGAACTTTCAGACCTCAAATAATGCAAAGAAAACAATTTCATATTCATAAAGTTTTAAGAGTTCAGAAATAATCAATATTTGGTGGAATAATCCTGGTTTTTAATCACAGTTTTTTCTTCATGCATCTTGGCATCATGTTCTCCTCCACCAGTCTTACACACTGCTTTTGGATAACTTTATGCTGCTTTACTCCTGGTGTAAAAATTCAAGCAGTTCAGTTTGGTGGTTTGATGGTTTGTGATCATCCATCTTCCTCTTGATTTTCTTGATATTCCAGAGGTTTTTAATTTGATTAAATCAAAGAAACTCATCATTTTTTAAGTGATCTCTCATTTAAGTTTGTTATTAATTATAATAGCTAATAAATTTGCAATAAAATTAGTTTATAATTAATTATAGGATTTTATAAAATAACATTGGAGCATGTTATCACACTATATTTTTTCAGCTCAGATATAAGCCATTGTGCACCTGATATCAATACGACGGTGATCATGATCCTCGTCCTCCTCATCCTCCTTGTGCAGCTGACACACACCCTGAGAAAAGAAAAATTAGGTTAAAATAGGAAATGATGTGAGACAGAATAAGAAAGTGAATAGGAAGCAGAGTATCGTCCTCACCATGAACTTAGTGTCTCCTTTGGAAAGAGTATCAGTAATAAAGCCAATCGACTCCAGGTGTTCCACCACTGCATGAAGCAGTTTCGGCTGAAGAATAAAAACAGAACAAAAGAAAAAATGCATTAACCTTAATAGTTAAGAGTAGCTGTCTTTAAAAAAAACTAAAACTTCATTAAAAACAGTTTGAGTAAAATATCAAATAAATTAATAATAAAATTACAGTGCAGAATTTTGCCGTTTGCCCATTTATAATCCCATCAACACGTTTACACTAACTAATCTGGAGTTTGTTTATTTTTTGTTACAAAGGAAAAAGAGAGACAAAAAGTAATGTTTGTGTCTGTGTAAACAGAAAGTTGCTTGCTCATATCTGAACTAATAATTAAGGATTATTATTATTATGCATATGATAATTTTTGCATAAGTAAGTGCTTACTTGTTTCTCAGACTCTGAAGTAAAGTCCGGGTGAGTCAGCAGGATATCAATATCACCACTCGATTCCGCGCCTGAAACAGAAGCATATCATATACATGTTCATCAAAGAAAAGCTACTCTTAAATACATGGGTTTATGCATTTTTTTGCTCTATTTTTATTCTTCAGCCAAAATTGCTTCAATATTTGGTGGAATAATCCTGGTTTTTAATCACAGTTTTTTTCAACATGCATCTTAGCATCATGTTCTCCTCCACCAGTCTTACACACTGCTTTTGGATAACTTTATGCTGCTTTACTCCTGGTGTAAAAATTCAAGCAGTTCAGTTTGGTGGTTTGATGGTTTGTGATCATCCATCTTCCTCTTTATTATATTCCAGAGGTTTTTAATTAAGTAAAATCAAAGAAACTCATCATTTTTAAGTGCTCTCTTCTTTTTTTTCGGCGCTCTATAACACATATTTACACTGTTTTCCATCTGTTAGCAAGTAACTATGCAGCACATCAACAATCCATAAATAACTATTTATTTATGTAACACAGCAAATGAGCAAACCTCGTCGGTAGCTGCCACAGATGGTGCCAATGTACTCCGAGTCCAACTCCTCTAATTCTTGTAATATCAGAGCCTGCAACATAAAAAACAGCACGTTAATACATTAATATATTACTACAGATACTACTAATACAGATCAGACTGTAATAGGAGCACCCAGTCCTGATCCTGCAGATCTACCACCCTCTAGTGATCAAATCCAGCACAGCTGACGGTCATGTAATACCTGCCTCACGCTGCAGGATTTTATAAATACTGGTATTAACTGGTGTTAAAAACATGAGAGAGCCACACATCAAGACATTTTTCACTGGATTTTCTGCCTTTAATCACTATTAGTGCTGAAATTAAATAAACAGACACTTTTATATTGCCTAAAGGAATAATGTCCCACCTCCATTTTCTGCATCTCTGAGCGGGGAATTCTCTTCTCAAATTCTTCAAAGTATCTTTAGGAATAATAATAAAAAAAAAACATATCACTTTTTAATCCAGATATTGTTGTATATAGTCGCTGTCAATGAAAAACACTTATGTCCATTTTTTGTTGATTTTTAGTTTACTAAATAATTTAAACAGAAAAACTGTCTCTTACACTGTGCTAAAATGTTTTGATGAACAGACCAATAGAAACTCTTCTTCAAAATGACCTGAAATAAACTCTTTTTACATTGACTTCCATTGAAAGTTTACAAGGTTTTTTTTTCTCTCTCCTGTAAAGTTGCTGTTTTGGAGATAAGTGTTTTTCATTGGACAGAGACGATATATTGCATATATATTAACATAAAAAAATGCATATAACATATACACACAAACAAACAGTTTTACTATAGCAAATTAATAACAATGTAAATATGGTCTAAAATTCAAGGTCTTCATCTAATAAAAATTAACACTTACTTAAGACCAATTTGCTGATGGTGATTCAGTTTGTGCTCAATTTTCTTCAGATCTGAAATAAAGTTGTAAAGTTTATAAAATTGTGATCAGAACATACAAAACAGAAAAGGACATAAATACATAATCAGAGAAACAAACCTTCCAAAGTTTTTACTCCTTCCTCAAAGAACTTTCTAGCAGCAGCCGGGCTAATAAGAAAAGGAACAGTAAGATATTAATACATACTTTATTACAGATTATACAGAGAAAACTGTTATATAAAGGCAAAAATCCACATACCCGATTCCAGTCACTCTAGTTAAAAAGTTAATAGATGAGCTGGTGTCGTCACTGCGAATCTGGAGAGGATAGATGTGATAAACCGGTACAGATGTGAATATGTTTTACAGAACTGTTTTCTGCTGTTCTAACTGATAGAGTCTTACACAAAATGTTTTTAAAAAGTATTATTGGGTCATTTTGTACACACAGTGGTTTAAGGTCTATGCACACCTTTTCTCCTTCTCAGCTTTAGCCTTTGGTTGATAAGATTTACATTTATTAAATATAAAAACAAATACACCTTTAAAACACCTTAAGACTTGATAATAATGGAGATTCTCTTTGTGCAAGTAAGTAGACCTTTAAATCTTGAATTTCACAACTTCTCTGAACTGCCACTTTCTGATAAAACACTGCAAAAACTACAAAATAAAAACGGATTTCACTGATCAAATCCATTTTTTTATACTTTAGACACTATGAAGATAAAAACAGCTACTAACAATGTAAATACTACTCCAGTATTTAAGAGGACTTACCTTCTCCAGTTTACGGAGTTTCCCTGTGGATAAAAACTCATCTATTTTCTCAGCGATCTTTGCACCAACTCCATCCTGAATGAGGAATGGGAGAAAGATAATATCATTCAGATTATAACCACGATGTCCTCATAAATTCTGATTTCCTTCTAATAAAAAACATAAAAATGTCAGTAAATGATTAAGGAAAGTTAAAACGTACCAGCTTTTTTGCTTCAGTGCCACTTTTGATTTTTTGTGGGTATTTAGCAATCACAGAGGCAGCTTTCCTAAAGAGAAAGGATTAGGAGTGAATTAAAAACTTAAAAGCAACACTAAAAAAAGACACCAAGAGCAGAACTGCTGTGATTAATCAACAATGCATTACCTGTAGGCGTTGTATTTATGAATGGCCCTGTTGACATTTCTTTCATAATTGGCCAATTCTAAAAGAGAGAAAACGTCAGATTAGAAGAGTAACTTAGATTTTTACACATGAAGCTCTTCGGTAACACTGATACTGATCATCCTGAGTGAATTCTGACATTATTCCTAGAGTATAATGTTTCAAAACCAGTTATGAAATTGTTGTTATGTGATTACAGTGTTACATCAAGATTGTAGTATTAAAATATTTAGTCATGTACCAAAAGCTGCTCACTGAATTTAGCGTATCAACTAGCTTTCTTGTAAAACACATTCACAGATATGATCAGAAATCATCGGAGGGGATTTAAACCCAGAGCCCAGACTGCTGACTGGATTTTACTTTCTGCTCATTTCACCCACAAAAAAGTATTAGTTAGCTAAATAACTTAGTTAGATAATTATGTAGATAGTTTACAGTTGTTTACATTTGAAAGGGGAACCTAATAGATTCATAGTTAGTCATTTTTCTTTATTATCCTAGCAGGCTAAGCGAGCTAATCTTAGCTTGTTATAAATAGTTAGCTTCCTCAGGCCAGCTAATGAGCATTAGCCAACATTAACATGAGCTAAACTGCAGCTTAGAGTTGAGCTAAATCCATGGAATAAGACATAAAAGCACAATAATAATCAGATATTGTAGCTAAATATTTTAGTATCAGTTTATAAGAGTAATAAATAATAGTTTGTAAGAGAAAAGTCAGGACAACAGCAGCAGGAACACTTAGCCGCTGCGCTAACTAACATTAACATTAGCGTTAGCTAAGCTAACCCTAGCTAAGCTATAGCCGGGGTGTTCTGTCGAGTTACGCTACCCATCGATACGTGCTTCCTAAAGGTACTACGCATGCGCTGTCTTACACTTTTTAATCATTTCTCATGTTTTTTTTTTAATAATAAATCTTTTTTGTGTACATTAAACAACCTTGACTCGCTGTCACTGCACAAAAGTGTAACACAACAATTAATGTTATTATTATTTAAAAAATGTATACATACAAAACCTCTCATTGCCAGAATTGTATAATAATACAATGATTTATGCTATCCAAATATACCAACCTACATCAACATGCTCTAAAATAGAGCTTATTTTGTATTTTTACAGTTAATTATACACTAGGGTAGCACGGTTTCAAAGGGTAGCACGATTCGACAGAACACCGGTCAGCTCCGTGCTCTCCGTGTTCACTGTGTTGGTAAAAGAGTAAATCTTACCGATGAGAAAGTCGGTGATTCCCTCGTTCAGGGTCTCCTGCGGGGCTTTGCGCTTACTCATGTTTATCTGCGGGTCTGTGCGGTGTTTATCTCGGGGTTTATTCGCTGTAATCTGTACTGTGGGGTAGTTTGAGGGTGAAACGCTGGAGACAAAGCTGTGGGTCTGCAGCTGCTCTCCACAGATAAGCCCCTCCCACTACTTACACGTCACCACTAGACTCGCCAATTGGGACAAAGCGAATCTACATAATGCAGTGTATATATATATATATATATATATATATATGTATATATACATACAGTATATATACATATATATATATATATATATATATATATATATATATATATATATATATATATATATATATATACTCAGCTCTGATACATCAGCTCACAGACGCAGCCTTGTGCTGATCCACATCACCCTAGGAGTGATCAGGGGAAAGAGAGCGAGCCATCTACTGTACCCACCCAGAGAGAGTAAGGACTAAAGTGCTCTCTCGGGGCTCCGGCAGCTGATGGCAAGCTGCATGACTGGGATTCTAACCAACAATCTCCTGATCATAGAGGCAGCGCTTAGCCCGCTGGACCACACGAAGCCCCATAATTAACATTAGTTAATGCAATAAGGTCTAACCATCGTTCATGTTTTTTTTTTACTTGAGGTCAAAATGTATGTCTAAACTATATCAAAAAAAAGAAAAACTGCAAAACTGTGGACATTTGAAGATTAGTAGAATTTGTGGCTGTACTGCATTAGTAAGTGAATAAAAAAGGGACAAAGCACCATCTTCAAAATCACATGAAATATTTATTCAACTCATATAGATCACACAGATCAAACACATCACACAGATCACACATGGATTCCTAGGCAGCACTATGTAAAAAATAGTTTGTTTGTTGTTATTTATGTTATTAATAATATATATTATTTAAATTAATATTTTGTTAACAACAAAAATAACATTGTTTCTTTACCATTCCCACAGTTTTAACACTAAATAACATAATTTAAACTAGACTGCAGTACATATGGTAGATTATTTTTTTAACCCACCTTTTTCTATTCTACCCCATTCATTATACTGTAAAAGGCACAGTGATTTAAAACGGCAAAATGGCAGAAAATCATTATATTGAAACGTCTTTAGCTGAAGCCACTTAATGAAAATATAAAAGTTCCAGAAATCACAGAAAATATACATTAAAAATCAACACTTGAGATTTTAAATGTATTCCTTAAAATTACATTTCTGAGTGATGCCATAAATAAGAAGACAAATAATGCACCTCTCAGAGTTTAACACAAATTATGGCAATTACATTTTTGTTATATTGATATTAATTAACAGTGAATAGATTCCTCTTTCAAATACAAACTTTAACTAATGCTTTGTTATTTAATGATTTATTTATTTTAGAAATATATTTTGTCTATCAAAACACCTGAGGTTCAGTGTGTTTGATTATATGTGATAAATGTGATGGGTAAGTAATGAACACTGTAATTGTGTTTATTAAGAGTCATTTTTTACGTAGACTTTATCACGAGAGAATATCTTGATGGCCTCCTCCACTTCAGACAGACGCTGGTCCAGCTCTGCTCGGCGTGATCTCACGCTCACCGTATCCGCCCTGACCGGCAGAGAGAGCAGCTCACTCACCAGAGACCTGTGATCTAAAGAGAGAGAGACAGAGTTTAGCCCAAACCACAGAGTCCTATAGTACAGTAACAGTATTGAATACTATACAGTATTTACATGTACACATTACTGTCCATTACATATTTACACAGCTAATTACATATCTGCATACTTGCACTATTTTCATGGTTGACATAAGTTGACTTTTCTCTGTTTAGATACTGAAAGAGTTGTCTATTTTTAATATACACACATTTTAATCTATTAGCTAATCTAAATGCTTTTAATCTATTTAATCTGTTAGCTAGCTTAATCTCTACACGGTAGTTGTCTACAGGTCTAGCTGTAACTAGAGCTTTGGCGAAAACATACTTTCTCTGAGTGAATTTAGAGTTTCTCTCCTCTCTCTGTCGGACATCTGAGTGTGTCCAGCAGGTGCAGACGGGTCAGGAGCGTTCCTCCGTCTCTCTTCTGCCTCTCTCCTCCACTGCTCCTTTCTTTCTTCCAGACTAAAACAAAGGAGAGAGAGAGGAAGAGAGAAGCAAAAATTAAAAAACATACCAATGACCAATCACACACACTGATATGGGCAGATACTGTAAATACTGTAATAAAGAGACAATGCTCCAATCATGCTTCTGGGTTTGTTTTAACTCTCAGTCAATATGTATGTTCTATGATCTGTGTTAAATATATTTGATATGATCACTCACTACTGGGGGACTCGGCCCTTCACTGCGCTCGGCGGCTGCTTGTTGTTCAGGTCCTGTAGAGACTGAGAGCGTTTCAGTGCGGTCTTTCTCGCAGCGCGTGCATTATGACTCACAAAGTCAACAAAGTGTCCTCTCACCTCCATCTACACCAGGAGATATCAGATATTCATTTTTAATAACATGAAAACACAGTTGTATACGAAATTAACTGCATTCGCTTCAGTTATAAGCAGTTTTCTATAAACAGTGTAAGTGTGTATGTTTATAGGAATGTGTGAGTTTACCTCTGGATCTGCTGTTTGAGGTTTTTGCCCGTTTTCAGAGGGTGATGCCGACACAGACTGAGGCCGACTAGGTTGAGGCCGACCCCCCGCCCCACACACAGAGTGAGCTCTTAGGAAGTTCTGGCATTCTGCCTTTTTGGGGTGGCTTTTTTCCTTCAGACAGAAGTACAGAAAGAGATAACACAAGCACACAAAGTTTATAAACTATACAATATACATTACTCTATTACTATACATTAATGCTGAACAACAATTCCATTCAATTCCATCCAAAAAAATGAAATACTTACTTGTAACTGGGCCATGACCCTGGAGGGGATGTCCTGGTATTTGGGAGAGCTCCACAGGGCTTTGACAGGAACCGGCTTTGCTCGCTCTTTCTGCGCCTCCTGCTCACGGAATCGTCTCTGGATCTCACGCAGCCGTCGCACGTTCTCTTTCCCATAATCCTGAGCTGCAGGTTCTGAGGAGAAAAATAAGAGAGAAAACTTAACATGTAACTTCTTTTGTGAAGCATTTTTTTCCTTTTTTTGAGTTTTTGTTGCACCTTAAATGCAGACACAGTTATATTAATATTCAGAGTAAAGGAAAATCAATCCATTTAATTTTTAGAATAAAAAATCCTTTTTAAAGTGATTTCTGATACTGAAGTTGTGTAAAAGTGTGAGAAGCACAGCCGATGTGTATGTTTTATTACATGTACACTGTTTTTTGTGTTATGGACTGAGCTAAACCTGAAATTGTAACTGAAATGTACCTTAATGAATTGATATTGAATCAAATAGGGATATTTTAAATCAGAATTGATGATTTACAGTGGATTTAGTAAATCAGTGGTGATCCCCAGCTTTAAATCTTACTGTGTTTAACAGGGGGGGGCTTCAGGCAGACTCCCTCCAGTTTAAGGAGAGCCCCCACCTCTCCTTTCTGGCTTCTTTCTAGAATGTGTTTGGCGTTTGGGCCGATGCGAGGAGGAGGATGAGCGGGGCGGGCGCTGTAACAGCCTGGATGCAGAGCAGGGTCTGGGGCTAAGGGTCCATTTAGAGTTAAAGATCCACTTTTAGAATTCCCCTCCAGACGACCCCGAGCTTCATAGACAGGAAACATTACAGTACATAACATTACATTAAGATAAGACACAAAGGAAATAAATGATTGATGAAAAAACTGATCACAGTCACCATCTGACATCAGTATGAACACAAATACAGTTTTAGAGATGTTTTATTATGGTGTTGTTTGGTGAAATAACTTCCAAATCCCTACCAGAAGTAGGTCGTCTGTAGTATTCGGGGAAGAGGGAGGGGTCTGGTGGAATGGGCCCAGAGATCATCGAAGGTCCTTCACACATGATTTCTCCAGTCCCTTAATTCCTAAACCAAGAGTTACAATGGTAGAAGAACATGATGAGGACGGTACCTAGAGAGCAGCGTCTGATCAACACCAGACTATAGGAGTTACAACACAAATATGTTTACAAGTAGAATAAAACTAAGATACCACTGTACAAAGTGAATACACACACACTTCAAAAACTAAAATCTGTTTAGTATGAGGGTATTTTTCTTCTAAATTTCATCTTGTGTTCAGTACCAGTCTGGACACAGGCTTTCTCTTTGAGTTCAGATCTGCAGACTCTTGTTTTTTTTAATCTCAGTATCTTCATGATTTAGAGTCACCTGGAATAGTTTTCTCAGCATCTTGAAGGAAGGAGTTCCTGGAGGTGCTGAACAATAGCTGCTGCTTTTCCTTCACGCTGTGAAGCTCCAGCTCATCCCAATTAAATCACCTCAAATCACCATCTCAGATCATCAGCTTTAGATCAGGAGATTAATGTGGAGGAATAACACTTTTTTACTCTTTACTACAGAGTTATATATATTAATCTCCAACATACATTCAAATTATTGAATAAATACATTTAATAAATAAAGAAAGACATTGAATAGTACTGTTTATAATATTTATCTAATATATTTATTATAACATATAACAATGCACTATACTTATATTCTCGGGGTTAATACGGTGTTAAATGTATATAGAATAGATATAATGTATATATAACAGATAAAAGCTAGCTGTGTGAGCGCTGTGCTAAACCGCGGGTCCGGATCAGAATTACTCAGCGGTGTATAAATTAACCCTGAACCCGGATAACAGTAGGGCTGATTAATAACAGGCTGATTAATAACAGGCTGATTAATAACAGGCTGATTAATAAAGTTACCTGTAATTTAAACGCGTTTTCGGTTCAGTCCGTTTTCAGCCCCGTAAACACACCGCCTGATGACGCAGCAAGCCGAGTCTATCTCCATGGCAACGGCTTAAAGACACAGCGCCGCTTTTCCCCCTCTTTAATAATTATTACATTTTTAAAACATTGTAACAGTTTTATTTGCATTAATTGCGATTAATAAATGTTGCTTAATGTTAAAAGCGGTAACATTAACAAAGATTAAAAACACAACAAAATAATAATAAAGAAATACTTTAATACGGAGCCCCTAAGGAGACATCATGTTAAAAATAATAATCAATTTATTTTTAAAAATGATGTAACATGATGTCACATTGTGGGCTCCATACATTTTCTTTATTTTAATATTATAATTTTATTAAATTGTAGATCATTGTAGAAAACTATCATCTAGGAACTAGGACAATTTTTTTAAGATAAAAGTAACGTTACAAAAAAAGCACCATATTAGAAAATACTCTCAGCAAAAGCGTAGGTAGGATATGTGGATAGGCTAAATCACTGTATAAAGTAAAGTCCAAAAGTGAATGTCATATACGTGATTAGAAACTATATATTTTTATTGTTTTACTGTTTATTTGTTTCTTTTTTCTTTAGGAATTCTAGGAATTATCGTGACATAAACATAAAACATTATAAACATTACCATATAAAAATGTTGCGGTAAAGAAGCACATATTGATAGGTAGCATAACTCGACAGAACATCGTTTATTCCTAATATCTACTCGGGATCGGATAGGCGGGAGAGTGAGAGGAGTGCGCATGCGCGGCGCGTCCTGCCCTCTCCGCCTGTTTCTCCTTCAGTGTGTCCTCCTCTCTCAGAACCGGAGTCCCGCAGCCCGGAGACCGGAGACCAGAGCACGGTAAGAGCCCGAGCAACACCCGCCCTGCGTCTGCAGAGGGTTTACTGTGCAGGCCTGCAAACAGACAGACAGAGAGATATAGAGAGACAGTCAGAGAGAAAGACAGGGACAGGAGGACAGGGAGACAGCAGGGCTCTTACCGAGGCCGCGCCACCGTTACAGCTCCCGTACTCCTGCCCCGTGCACTAACCGAGCTCAGCCCTGCAGCGCCTGCAGGTTCTCCGGTTCTCTGGTTCTCTGTGCGCGTGCTGGGTGTGCGTGTGAATGCTCACACTGCTTATTAAGCTTAATTATCTTATTTATTTTATTTATAGAGATTATTTGTGTAGTATAGTACACGATATCGCTGCTATAGTGTGAGATAAGAGGTTTATTCAGGGCCTGCCTATCTGCAGTCTCCTGTTTTATATTTGACAGCTGAGGTAATTTATTAATTTATTCGTATATAAAAGCTCAACTCCACAAAAACACGCAGTGATATTTATCTTTCTCTGCTCCTGTTTATTCTCTGATGTAACGGAGAGCAATTAAATAATCCCCCCCTCCTCCTCTCGCCTATTAGCCTATTGTGTGCATGCAGGACCGGTGTTGTGTCGATTTTTGCTACCTTGTCAAACCGTGCTACCCTAGTGTATATTTAACTGTACAAATACAAAATAAGCTTTATATTAGAGCATGTTCGCAGTGAAAGTCCCAGTAGATGTAGGTTAGTATATTTGTATAGCATTAATCACTGTATCATGGTAAAGTTAATTTAAAGGCAATGAGAGGTAATTTACAAAACTGCTTATGTATTTTTTATATATATATATTTTTTTATAATTATTAACTTCCTTTTACACCTTTGTGCAATAACAGTGAGTTCAGATTGTAACAGATTAATTGTAAAAAAACAAAAGCACGAGAAATAATTAAAACGCGCTGGTTAGCGCATGCGCAGTGCCTTTAGGAAGCACGTATCGACGGGTAGCATAAATCGACAGAACACCGGCCCTCTATGAAACAGCCCAGAGCTGCCTCTGATACTTTACTCACAGTAAACTGCAAAATAACGTATTATCTGAACGTTAGAATATATTTTACATATAAACTATATGTACATTATTTGGGTCTTTTTATTCTCTATAGCTACGGTACATGTTTCTTGTGAGCATGCGCATTACAGTGGGCTGTAAAAGAAGGACAGCAGAGCTGCTGTGTGTGTGTACAAGTGTGTTAGTGTGTAATGTGAATGTGAATATGTGGGTTCAGATGCAATTACTGTATATCAACAGCAGAAACCTTAATTTCACTGTTTCCAATACATTAGCATTAGCTTTTTTTGTATTGATCAGTATTGATTACGTTAGATACAGATATGCAATATAGATTAGGGCTGCAAAATATTGGAAAAAGGCAACTGCAGTATATTGTTAATCTCCTGTATAAATGGCAATATTAAAAATTAGGAATGCACAATGAACCAATACTGAATATTAAACCAATACTAATGTATTTATTATGTGCCAAAAAAGACCAAGAAACACTGGCCTGTTACAGCTACAACATCTCTCTGTAAATATATATGTTTATTGGCATCCGAAGAAATATACGTTTAATATCCGTTTTTTACAATTTGTACCCTGACATTAATGATTTCCTTTTTATTGACAAGTTGGGCACAATAAATGATTTAAAAATATTCTTAATCTTAATATAAGGGTATATTACCATTATTATGCTATTTTATATTATTGTGCAATTGGCATTAAATTGTCTTATCAAAAATATTGAAGAGATACATTTATTGTGACAGACCTAAAAGCAGTACAAATATTTATTTTATATCAATCAAGTTTCATTTTCCTTACACGCCATTGCATGCCCTGCATGTGACTATTGCATGCTTATAATATAATAATATAAGTAATTTATGTGATGGCTTCAGATGTATGATCAGAATCAACTTTGTATTTGTTGGATTTTTTTCTGTCACTCTGAAGGCATGGCTTTTCCACAGAAGAGGTAAATATTACAGGAGTTTGTTGTAGTTTCGTATTGTGGTTAGAGATGAGTGGTGTAGAACTGAACATGTGAATTTAATAGAAATGTGGGTGATGAGAAGTACAGTTATATTAGGGATTTATGTATGATATAATCTGAGTTTTATCAGAAGTAAAATATTTTACAAATATATGTTGGAAAAAGTAGCGGCACGTTTAGACATTGCTGTCATAAAACATATTAAGCAGGTACTGTATATACATCATTATACTAAATATTTTTTTATTATTATTAGTCCACAATTCCTAGTTCAGAGGAATTGGACTGATGCGCTGTAGTTAAATGCAGCATTTTTATTGTTTCCTAATAAAACTATAGAAACATATTATGACTAGGAGTCAGTTATATGGCCCTAATTCAGGCTCAGTGGTGTTTGTGTGTGTTTGTGTGTTTGATCAGGTTTCAGTAGTACGGTAGCAGTGGGTGTGTTATAGTAAATGTGATTGCTTAATATCTTTCTAATTCTGTAACGCTCTGACCTTATCCCCTCCCTCACACACACCACACACTACCCCTCACACACTACCCCTCACACACACCACACACTACCCCTCACACACTGCCCCTCACACACCAGCCCTCACAGGTCATTGTTAGACCAGCGTATATAAAGCTCTGCTGTACCTGAAGCAGGAGAATCATCACCCCTCAGTTTCAGCCTGTCAGCAGCTCTGATACTGAATTATTACTCAACACTAAAACCTGCTTCAGTTAAACTCAGAGTTCAGCAGATACAGATACTGATGTGTCAGCAGCTCACACTCCTCCTCCTTTACCCATAACACCTTCTTCTTCTGTCTCAGACTCAGACTGGAGCTTTACTCTCCTTTTATATCTATTAATATAATATAATATCTGTTCATTGGTAGATATCTGATACTGATCTGATATAGGATATAGAGATCAGGCTGATTGAGACTGGGGCTGTGACGGCTCTTTATCAGTCTTGTGCTGAGATGATCTCATCACTAGAGTATTAGTGTGTGATTCTGTCCTCCAGGTGGTGGATGTTATATTATTCATACTAATATCAGTATTAGTATTCGTATAGTATGTAATCTCGACTGAAATTAAGGTGTGTACAATTTATATAAATGTTGGCCATATCATCCTACAGGTGAGTGGGAGCAGGTCAGGTAAAGGAATCACTGTTTGATCAGTGTGTTGAGTGTAGAGGTGGGCGATATGGTCCTAAAATAATATCACAGTATTGGTATTTTTAGCGATAACGATACTCCTGGCGACTCTATGACAAAACACTGAAAAAAATATTTTAACAATACACTACTGCAACAGAATGAAAATTTAATTTTATTATTACATATGATATTATATGATATGATATGGCACACCCTTAACTGAGATATTAAAAAATACAAGAATTTTTTTTCAGATTTGTAACAGAAGTCGATGATCCAGAATATCATGATAATAATAATAATAATAATAATAATGCACTCCAAATATCTCCATATATCGTTCACCATATTAAAAACTGTTGGTGATATTATTGTGTATGATATGATATGGAACCCCCGTAGTTGAGTGTAGGGCAGGATGTGTGAAAGAGCAGAGATAAATTCTTCAGTTTTGTAAGCTCTTCTCTCCGTCACATGGAGACTGGTGTCAGATTTACCCCACTATTTATAGAGTGGGGGTTTAGGGAGTTGGGGGGGATATATGTGTGTGTGTGTGTGTGTGTGTGTGTGTGTGTGTGACACAAGGCTGAAAAGCTGTGCTCTCCTGAGGGCAGAAGGCCGACCCTTTGGACCAGAACCCTAATCATGAGAAGATGTTTGAGTGGGGTCTCAGTATGTTGTTCTCGGTGTAGGGGTTCTGGGGGGAGGAGCAGAAGATGACCCTCGGTTTTCCCCGGGGGTTTGATATTTCCGTCTGTTCAGGTTTTTGTTAAACCCGACCGCAGACGTCCTTCAGAGTGATGGGTTACACTAGTGCTGATTAGGAGAGGAATTGAGTGAAACAGGCAGTTGAAGCATCTGATGCTTCTTTGGTCCAAATAGTCTTAATTATTAAAATGAGATTGTTTTTGTATAATACCAATAAATACATAAAATAACACAATATTATATTAACCTCTAATCACCTGTTCAGTTCATGCTGTTAATAGACACTGGCTGTTTACATGCTCTTAGAATGACCTTGTTTACACCAGGTCCATTTATGCAACTCGTTTCTAAATAATAATAATAATAAAAAAGAGTTTAACCTTTAATGCTTTAACTTTATATTCACACTTTAAGCTTTCGTTTGATTCTGATTCAATTCACTTTTTATTTGGTGCATTTATTTATTATTTTTTGTCAGTGAGTGTAGCTCATATAGTACAGGCTGATGAATTCAGCAGCTGAATTTGAATACTATAATAATGTGAACTAAATGTGGATTAAAATCACATGAAGCGACTAGGTGTAAATAATGGTCTGTAATTATTATTGTATTCTGTTGTATTGTTTTGGATTGTATTTTATATTTTTTTATGATGCATATAGTAGTTTTCTCTTCGACATGTACTGATAATAGAGATATTATACTCCCAGATATCACCCTGAGCATTGTGGGAATAAGACCTGTATATAAGAATGTTCCGGTGGTTCGAGTGTTATTGATCTTATTGATCTGCAGAATTGATCAGTATAAATCAGAGCGCGTGTCGGTGGCTAACAGTGTGTGTTTTACGTATTTGGAACTCTGACCCTTAAAGAGCGATACCTGAGAAAGGAGCAAAGCAGGGTTTAAAGACGGACAGAATGGAGGACGTGAAGAAAGGGAAGGAGACGCAGATGAAAGAGAGTAAGCCCTGCTCTCACTGCCAGACCAAGAAGTGCGGTGAGTGCGCGAGAGGGGGCGGAGCCTAGAGACGCGAATGTCCTCAGAGCCACCAGAAACCGAGCAGCTAACGGGTGGAAATTAAAAATGTAGAAATTTAACATACGAAAATTAAGATTTATTCTGAAAAGTGTGGCTCTGATGTCATTATAGTGATGCTCTTCGATTGCTTGTGCTGATAGTACTCCAGCTTACTGCTTTTTTATTTTGCTGTAACTTTGCGTTAGTTTGCTTAGCATCCTTTAGCAGTAGAACTGCACGACACACAGGTAGATATAGTAAAGCTCTATCTGGACAGGATTAGTTTCTCAGGGGGACGTCAGTGAAAAGTATTTCACACTTTTACTGTTCAGTGATGAAACTCCTGCTTCCGGACTGCAATTGAAAAAAACAGGAGGATCAGTGAGTTTTTAGGCTTTTCTCTGTCACATGACAACACAGCGTTCAGTAGCTCCTCCATTTCCACTCACTGTTGTGCTTTTACGTGGATCTCCATGGAAACCGTGGCGCGCCCAAAGTGTAATTACGGTGCGCGGCAGTGGACAAATATCTATTTTATTAAAGGCGAGGAGACGAAACTCAGAGATGTGCGTCCGGACGGGACTAAAATTACCGGAGGAGCACGGAGTTCAGAGAAAAACAGTAGATAATTCAGCCTGTAATTTTCTCAGAGGACGTCTGAGAAAAACACCTACATGATCGTTCTGGACGGGAGTAAAATCACAGAGGATAAAAAAAAAACATAAAAGAGAAAATTACCCAGAACCCCCTGAGAAACTAATCCTGTCCATATAGGGCTTTAGTATAATGTTGTGTGTATAGTATATTCAGAATGACTGTAGACTATGTAAATCCAGAATACCAGATTATAGTAGGACTCAGCGTGATGTGGTATTAGTTAGATCTCAGGGCCTCTGAGATGTTGGGGAGAAAAAGCTCAGCAGAATTACCTGACCGTGTTCAGCGTTCAGTGTTCAGTACAGTTGAACTGCTGATAGACTCTTATGCTATTTTGAGGCTCCTGGTTCCCAAGTCTGATCATATTTCTACCCAAAATGTTTTGGCTCTCCTGCTTTAAAGGTCTCGTTTTTTAACCTTTTGTTTGGAACACCTTTTGGAACAAGTTATCCCCTGTAAAAACATTAAAAGCATGTTAATTTAGGTAAAGAATACTGAATGTGCATTTTCTATTTAATATACATTATGAAAATACACATTACATATACTTTCTCTGTATTGTCATAAAATGTATTTTTATTTTAGAAATATGCTAAAATGCATTGTGTTGATAGAAAAAAATGTATATATATATTTTTTTTAATGTGCGTCAATAAAGTAGTGCAAAGTAGTACACTTTCATATATATATACTTTAAATGTATTAAAAATTATGTTTTAAAAGACACATACTTAAATCTACTCAGTTTTGTAGAAGATATACGACAGAAAAAACACTAAAAGCTTGATTTACAGGTGTTATCTGTCTCTTATCTGTTTCTCTGTTTAGCTAGCATGGCCGTCCCTCCTGCGTACGCTGACCTCGGCAAATCCGCCAAAGATATCTTCAGCAAGGGATATGGTGAGTGATCACGATTACACACACACACACACACACACACACACACACACACACACACACACACAATACAAAGAAAAGAAATGAAGAAATCTTTACATACAGGCCCTTTAATATCTGCAGGGGCTGTATATCCTTTCCTATATCCTCACTGTGATTAATAGTATCATTATTAACATCCTGTAAACAAACTCACGCAGCTGACTCCTGAACAGTGTTTATATCATTTCATTTCATTTCTTCTGTTTTTCTCTTCCTCTGTTCTTCAGGATTCGGGACGGTTAAACTGGACCTCAAGACCAAATCTCAGAGTGGAGTCGTGAGTCTCTTTCTCTCTTTTACTCCCTCTTCTTAACTTTCAGTCTGTTTTTTATTTAGGGGAAGAATCAAGTGTTGCTGCAGTGTGTAGTGTGTGTGTAGTGTGTGTGTAGTGTGTGTGTGTGTGTGTGTGTGTACAGTGTAGTGTGTGTGTGTATAGTGTAGTGTGTGTGTGTAGTGTGTGTGTATAGTGTAGTGTGTGTGTGTATAGTGTAGTGTGTGTGTGTAGTGTGTGTGTATAGTGTAGTGTGTGTGTGTGTATAGTGTAGTGTGTGTGTGTATAGTGTATGTAGTGTGTGTAGTGTGTGTGTATAGTGTAGTGTGTGTAGTGTGTGTGTATAGTGTAGTGTGTGTGTGTGTGTAGTGTAGTGTGTGTGTGTAGTGTAGTGTGTGTGTGTATAGTGTAGTGTGTGTGTGTAGTGTGTGTGTGTGTATAGTGTAGTGTGTGTGTGTGTAGTGTGTGTGTATAGTGTAGTGTGTGTGTGTATAGTGTAGTGTGTGTGTGTGTGTAGTGTAGTGTGTGTGTGTATAGTGTAGTGTGTGTGTATAGTGTAGTGTGTGTGTGTAGTGTGTGTGTGTGTATAGTGTAGTGTGTGTGTGTAGTGTGTGTGTATAGTGTAGTGTGTGTGTGTATAGTGTAGTGTGTGTGTGTGTGTGTGTGTAGTGTGTGTGTGTGTGTGTAGTGTGTGTGTATAGTGTAGTGTGTGTGTGTATAGTGTAGTGTGTGTGTGTATAGTGTAGTGTGTGTGTGTATAGTGTAGTGTGTGTGTGTGTAGTGTAGTGTGTGTGTGTATAGTGTAGTGTGTGTGTATAGTGTAGTGTGTGTGTGTGTATGTGTGTGTGTGTATAGTGTGTGTGTGTGTGTGTGTGTGTAGTGTGTGTGTGTGTGTAGTGTGTGTGTGTATAGTGTAGTGTGTGTGTGTAGTGTAGTGTGTGTGTGTGTGTGTGTGTAGTGTGTGTGTAGTGTAGTGTGTGTGTGTATAGTGTAGTGTGTGTGTATAGTGTAGTGTGTGTGTGTGTGTGTGTGTAGTGTGTGTGTGTGTGTAGTGTGTGTGTATAGTGTAGTGTGTGTGTGTATAGTGTAGTGTGTGTGTGTATAGTGTAGTGTGTGTGTGTATAGTGTAGTGTGTGTGTGTGTAGTGTAGTGTGTGTGTGTATAGTGTAGTGTGTGTGTATAGTGTAGTGTGTGTGTGTGTGTGTGTGTAGTGTGTGTGTGTGTGTAGTGTGTGTGTGTATAGTGTAGTGTGTGTGTGTATAGTGTAGTGTGTGTGTGTGTATAGTGTAGTGTGTGTGTGTGTAGTGTAGTGTGTGTGTGTATAGTGTAGTGTGTGTGTATAGTGTAGTGTGTGTGTGTAGTGTGTGTGTGTGTATAGTGTAGTGTGTGTGTGTAGTGTGTGTGTATAGTGTAGTGTGTGTGTGTATAGTGTAGTGTGTAGTGTGTGTGTGTGTGTAGTGTGTGTGTGTGTGTAGTGTGTGTGTATAGTGTAGTGTGTGTGTATAGTGTAGTGTGTGTGTGTGTAGTGTGTGTAGTGTGTGTGTGTGTATAGTGTAGTGTGTGTGTGTATAGTGTGTATAGTGTAGTGTGTAGTGTGTATAGTGTAGTGTGTATAGTGTGTATAGTGTAGTGTGTGTGTATAGTGTAGTGTGTGTGTATAGTGTAGTGTGTAGTGTGTATAGTGTAGTGTGTGTGTGTGTATAGTGTGTATAGTGTAGTGTGTAGTGTGTATAGTGTAGTGTGTGTGTGTAGTGTGTGTGTGTAGTGTGTATAGTGTGTATAGTGTGTGTGTGTGTTAAGTGGGAAATGTTTTCCATTAATTCTGAACTGTTTCAGACATATAGAGGTTTTATTTTAGGGAGCTCAGTGACTCATCCTCGTTACCCTGCAGCCTGGGTTGGTTTTTGGACGGATGTAAGAATGTGTGTATAGTGTGTGTGTATGGTGTGTGTGTGTGTGTGTGTGAGAGAGAGAGTCTGTAAACACTTGGTTTAACCACATCTCCTGCATGTTCATGTTCTCCACTTCTGTCCTGCTGCATATTCAGATCATAAACTCCAGACCTGCTGTGTTTTTCAGTCTGTTCTATTAACCCTCTCTGTTTCTCTCTGTTTCTCTCTGTTTCTCTCTGTTTCTCTCTGTTTCTCTCTTGCTTGCGTGTTTCGGACTTGTTCAGATGGTAAGAGAGTCTGTTTGTTTGTGTGTTTAAGGGTGTATTCCCACTGGGCACGGTTCTGCCCCCTTCCCCCTCCCCCGCTGGCCTGCACTCACACTGTGTTTAAACAATCCGTGCCCGAGCACCCTTACCTTCTTGATAAAAGCGTTGATAATCTACTTTAACTTACTTAGAAATCCTCGCCAAAGTAAAATAAAACAACACATTGCTAAATAAAGCAGCAGTCCTTTAGATTTTTTTTCTTATAAACGTAAATAAATTGTGTTACTGAGTGCGAAGAGGGCAAAACATTATAATAAACAGCGTCAGTGTGTCTAAAGTGCTGCCACTATGATTGAGAGATTGCTCAGTTCGAATCCTGTTCATGCAGCTTGCTATCAGCTGCCGGATCCCCGAGAGAGGACAGTTGGCTCTCTCTTGCTCTCTCTGGGTGGGTACAGTACAGTAGATGGCGCTCTCTCTTTTTTCCCCTCATCACTCCTAGGGTGATGTGGATCAGTACAAGGCTGCATCTGTGAGCTGATGTATCAGAACCGAGTCGCTGCGTCTCTTTCCTCCGAGCGTTAGCGCTGTGATGCTACTCAGCAATACTACAGCATCAGGAGCAGCTCAAAAAGAGGTGGAGGCTGATTTAAATAAAATATTCTAATAAATAAAAAAATAGATGCTAAAACTAATTTTACATGGGCCTCAACCTGTTTACACGACACTGACCTTTTCTTTTATGTTTATTTCCTTCTGTAGTCTCCACACTCTTGTAGTCTTTCCACGATGCGACTTCCTGTTATTGTTTTCCTTCTTTCCTTTTATTCTCTACAATTTCCTGTGAAACTAACCTAAACTCTCTCTCTCTGTCTCTCTCTCTCTGTCTCTCTCTTTCAGGAGTTCTCCACCGGTGGCTCCAGTAACACAGACACAGGGAAAGCGTCGGGGAATCTGGAGACCAAGTATAAAGTGAAGGATCTTGGTCTGAACTTTAATCAGAAATGGAACACTGATAACACTCTGACCACCGAGATCTCCATGGAGGACCAGGTGAAAGATCCTCCTCACTGTGATCAGTTCAGATCATCTCAGTTCTGTGTAGAAATACACATAATTAATAATATAATAAATAAAATAATATAATTCTGTATTATGTTCTTGTTTCTGGTTGGTGTTTAGCTGGCTAAGGGTCTGAAGCTGGGTCTGGACACCTCCTTTGTTCCCAACACCGGGTGAGCCGCCCTGATCTCTACTGATCACTTCATCAATCTTATTAAATCTTATCTAAAGCGCAGCCACTATGATCGAGAGATCGCTGGAGCGCGCCATCTACTGTACTGTACCCATCTAGAGAGAACAAGAACAACTGTGCTTTCAGGGCTCCTGCAGCTGATGGCAAGCTGCATGACTGGGATTTGAACCAGGGTTCTCCTGAACATAGCGGCAGCGCTTTAGACCACTGGACCTCCAGATTTTAGCAGTGATGTAAAATATGTTCTCTCTCTCTCTCTCTCTCTCTGTATCTCTCTCTCTCTCTCTCTCTCTCTCTCTCTGTATCTCTCTCTCTCTCTCTCTCTCTCTGTCTGTAGGAAGAAGAGTGCTAAGCTGAAGACGGGTTATAAGCGGGAGTATATGAATGTAGGTTGTGATATAGATTTTGATCTGGCGGGTCCTACGGTTCACGCTGCAGCAGTGCTGGGGTACGAGGGGTGGCTCGCCGGGTATCAGATGGCGTTTGATACGGCAAAATCCAAACTGGCCCAGAACAACTTCGCTCTGGGATACAAGGCTGGAGATTTCCAGCTGCACACCAACGTGTAAGAAAACTCACAATCATATATACACATATATATATATACAGGGTTCCTGCAGATCCTTATAAAGCCTTAAAAAGCCAAAAATACGTAGAAAGAGCAACAATGACCTGTTGTTTGCCAAATAGTGAACTATATTACACAGCCGTCTATACTGTTGCCCTTTCTACGTAAGGCATTTACAATATAATTAGTAACCATTAATAAACTAATTGTAAATAATTTATAAACCCTTTATAAAGGTAGTCTTATTTTAAAGTGGTACCAAAGAATTTAGAGAATGGAATTAAGGAATAAATAAATAAAACTGATAGAGCTGTTCCTTTGTGATAATCTTTACTAAACCTGATGTAAATATAAATAATAATAATAATAATAATAACGCTGCTGCTGCTGCTGTGTTGTTTCAGTAATGATGGAACGGAGTTTGGAGGCTCTATCTATCAGAAGGTGAACAGTGAGCTGGAGACGGCGGTGAATCTGGCGTGGACGGCCGGCAGCAACAACACGCGCTTCGGCATCGCCGCTAAATACCAACTCGACAAGGACGCGTCCATCTCTGTACGTCCTGCTAAACAATAAAACCCTGAGCCAAATACTGCCTTCATTCATTATAATATACACCCCCCCATATCACCCCCGTGACCTTTAACCTTTCAGCCCTTTAGACCATAAACACAATTTACTACAGATAAATCACACACCGCCTTATCTTTATAACTCTGAGAAACAGATCACTGACTGCTGTTATAACTGTGTGTGTGTGTGTGTGTGTGTGTGTGTGTGTGTGTGTGTGTGTGTGTGTGTGTGTGTGTGTGTGTGTATTTGCAGGCTAAAGTAAACAATGCTAGTCTGGTTGGAGTGGGATACACACAGGCTCTGCGACCAGGTAATCACACACCAGTGTGTTTACTCGACTGTAATAATGATATTATCATTTTAATACACATCTTATTAATATGTATAATATACCTTAAGCTCAGGTGTACTGCAGCAGGACAATGACCCAAAACACACCAGCAGGTTTACTGTCTCTGAACAGATTAATAAACTAAATGAAGGTTTTGGAGGGTCTAGTTAAAGTCTGATTGATTTAGATGCTTTGGATGATCTTAATCAGTTTTATATGTCTGAACTAAAACTGTAATTCTGTAAAGAAGAGTGGAACTTAATTTCTTTACAGAGATGAGAGAGAGTGGATATCAGTTATCAGTAAAGATTGATTACAGTTGAGAGACAAAAGAGACACAACCAAGTTATTAGATTTAGAGGGCAAAATCTTTTCAAACAGAGCTAGATTGGTTTGGATAGTTAAAATTATTATTTAAAATAGCTTTTTATATTTATTCAGGTTATTTTGGTCATATTTTTAAGTCTGTTTGATAATCGGAAAAATATTAGCATGATAAAAAAAGCAAAAAGTACCATGATGTCATCGCTATCGTGGGCAACATATCGTAATATTGTATCGTTATTGTATCATTCATTTCATTTTTTCTTTGTTCTTACTTCTTTCTCTTAATTACATTCACCTCTCTCTCTCTTTCTCTCTCTTTCTCTCTGTCTCTCTCTCTCTCTCAGGTGTGAAGCTCACTCTCTCTGCTCTGATTGATGCTAAGAACTTCAACGCTGGGGGGCACAAGGTGGGGATGGGCTTCGAGCTGGAGGTGTGAAGAGAGAGAGAGAGAGAGAGAGAGAGAGAGAGATCAGCAGCAGCAGGAAGACGAGAGGAACAGACAGAAACCACGACACGACCGATCATACAGACCTCCACCCTCAGACTCCACCTTTATAGCTGCATCTTCAGGTCTCTGACTCTCAGTCTACTCTACACCAGGGTTCAGACTGCAGCCAGTCACGTGACCGGCGCTGCACCCCCCCTCACACGTCTCACCATCCACTCCACCTTCTGATTATAAACGTGATTTTAGTTCCTCTGTCCTGAAGGTTTAAGGTTCTTTTATAAAGCTGTGTGATGTTGGATTGTTTAGGATGATGTTCGTGTGTTTAATTTCACAAAATCTGATCACAGCAGATTCACTGTTCAGTATCAGACAAGATAACAGTCTGGTGTGAGTGAATCTTCAGTTAGAGCTGCACGATATTGGGGAAAAATTACAATAAATTGTGATATTTTGTTGTTCTGTGATTTAAATTTTGCATTGTTCCTACATGTCACAATATTTTGAGTAAAATAAATTATATTTGGTCGATATTTCTTTGTATTGAGCAGCAAAAAAAGTAAAAAAAAAAAAAAAAAGTGTAATAACATTGCACATTGGGATATCGATACTAAAGCGATTTATCGCGCAGCTCTATCTTCAGTATCCTGTTGTTTAGAGAACAAAGTTTAAGGGAATCCTCATCTGAAAAACGTCCAACCCCGTCTCTTCATATCTCTGTGTGTAAAAATCTTTTGATTCTTTGTCATTTTTATTGCCAAACACAAAAAAACACATAATATTTAATCATCATTTCTTCACTGACCCATCTGTGTTTCAGTAGGAGTTGGAGAGATAAAGGGAGCGTTTCCTCTTTATGTTTTTCTCTTTTTCTTCATGTTTAATTCTGTGTTGTGCTGGATGATGACTAGATTTAAGAAATTGATAAACTGATCTGTTCTGGAACCCAATAAAGAGAGGAACGATGACTCAGTTGTATATTTCTGTCTAATTTTGTCCTTTTTAACACAGAAGTTAACGGTGTAAAATAAAAAATATTAAAAACACATTTTCTGATCAGACATTAAAAGCAGTAACTGTGTTTACATGAATATTCATAATTGTATCACTGCAGTTATCTGATAAACAGCGTTTATAGCTCTAAAAATGTACTAATGGACTGAAATTAAATAATCTATTGTTAAATTTTAAGTTATACATTTTGGCCATATTGTGCAGCATTAATTTACTTTAAATCTTCAATTTCTACCTAACATATGTTCATAATGCAGCTTAATTTATCTAAATAATCTTTTAAACAAGTTGCAGCAGGCTGGGTATTCTGTGGGTTTATCGGCTGGATGCAAACAAATATAAATCTGATTATTTCCTGATTAATGCAATATAAACTCCAGCAGTCTCTGATGTTTAGCAGTAATCAGATTATGAAGCATATAAACACAGTCAGAGATTAAACATAATCTAAACATCAACATTACAGTAATGCAGAATATTTACAGTCGTACACGTCTTCAATAAAACAAAAACTAAAAATGAAAAGATAAAATGTGATCTGTCTGTGGCATTGAGTCAGTTTGTCCAGTAGGAGGCGTTAGAGGTTCAGCAGTCTCGTGTTCAGCAGGTTATTAGATGCTGAATGTTCAGGACTGCTGATAACCCGGATATGCAGGTCCTTTATTTCATTATTCTCTTATTTATATTAAAAGTTTACTGAAGATGAATCAGAAACATCAGGACAGATCCTGACTTCCGTTCAGCCACGTCCATTCCTTCAGTAACTACAGGAGAGGAAATGATCAAAAACAGACTGTAGTGAATCATAATAAAATAGTTTTATAATAATAAAGAGTTTTAAATGTATTTACAGTAGATTTCAGTAGTAAAACATGGTTTAATCTGTACCTGCATGTTGGTTTCTGTCTCTTTAATGGTTTCCTGAACCAGACTCTGCAACCGGCTCTCAAACGTCTTACTTTCCTCAATTACTATCAAAGACTCCTCCCTGCAAACATATAATAAACACATATACACACTATATATTTCCAAACGTATTTAATCGTCTGCTTTTATATATATTAATTTAATTATGACACCCCAATCCTTTAACTTAAAATGTTTCCTTAATACCTGATGATATATTTTATATTTTATATATTTTATATTTTTTTGTTTTTAACTGTGTAGCTTTATATTTTTTTATCTATTTTTTAATAGATTTTGTGAGTTATGCTGTTATAGAGTTATTGAGTGAATTATAGAATTTCTATATATATTTATATATTATACTCACGGTTGGTGGAGAGCAGGAAGACTGTTGGAGTAAGCAGGTCGGAGCTGCAGGGGTGGAGGACCGGAGGAAGGTGGGGTCCGTCCTCCATCCGGACTCCCACTAACCGGACTGCGAACTTTACTCTAAAAACACATACAGCTGTCAATCATCTGAATCTGGAAATGATCTGCACTAATGCAGCTCTACAAGCTATATTAAAAACCCTGGTTTTTAATCACAGTTTTAATTTAATAATGAATCTTGGCATCATGTTCTCCTCCTCCACCAGTCTTACACACTGCTTTTGGATAACTTTATGCTGCTTTACTCCTGGTGTAAAAATTCAAGCAGTTCAGTTTGGTGGTTTGATGGTTTGTGATCATCCATCTTCCTCTTGATTATATTCCAGAGGTTTTTAATTTGATAAAATCAAAGAAACTCATCATTTTTAAGTGCTCTCTTTTTGTAGAGCCTTATATATATACATATAAAACAGTCTATAGTTGTAGTGTTTTTTACTTGAGATGATTAAATATGATCTTCTGAACTGTCTCTTGATGTTTTAACGCTTTAATCTCACAGAATCATCTCTTTATCTCATATAATAACAGGTTATCATTAGAGATTATGATCAGGGTTAATTGGGATTTGTTAGATTTGTCATAATTCCTCATAATTACATTACATTTTACATTACATTACATTACATTTTACATTACATTACATTACATTTTACATTACATTACATTTGGCAGACGCTTTTGTCCAAAGCGACTTACAATAGTCAAGTACAATGTAAAATAAGTTTAAAGGAAAAACATCTTTGGATAGGGATAAAAGGAGGTCAAAGGGGAATAATAGGATAGAGGAGTGAAGGAGGGGAAGAAGGAAATGAGGTTAGAAGTAGTTAGTGTGTTAGAGGTGATAAAGAAAAGATAAAACTCTGTGTTTTCATTTTTGCCATGTTTGTAATTACAGTGATATAACTGTGTGTGTGTGTGAGAGAGAGTGTGTGTGTATTGAGTGTGTGTGTGTGTGTGTGTGACTCACACAGGCCACTTTGAGGAGATTCCACAGCTCCTTCTGTCTCTTCTCCTGCATGCGGAGCAGATCCTGTTCACACTGAGCCATACTGCTGACCACGCCCTCCACCCGCGGCAACAGCTCCATCACCCGCTGCCTGCACACCACCGTCTTACTGCACACACACACACGTACAGGTTACACACCCAGCACACACACACACACCATAACACACACTCACACACCGTACGCACTGCCTACAACACACTCACACAGACCTGAGGTGTGTGTAGAACTCCCGCAGTTTCTTCTCATAGAACTGAATGGCCTGAACCACCAGCTTCACCACCTCCTGACAATCTCCCATACACCTCTGATCTGAAACACACACACACACACACACACATCAAACACACACACACACATCAAACACGAGATCTAATCTAAACACTACTGCTTTCTAAGCACATTTTCACCCCTGATGTTTGTTTGTATGTGCTGCTCTTACCTCGCGGTTTCTCTCTGAGCTTCCGAAATAACTCCATCGCTTTCACCTCTCTGAGAAAAGGAAAGTTTAGTTAGAGATAAAGAAAAGATAAAACTCTGTGTTTTCATTTTTGCCATGTTTGTAATATTTGCCAACTCCTGTTGCACCAACAACTCCAGTGCTAAATCAATGTGAGCATTTAAGCGAGTATTCAGGCAAGAAGAGCACTGATTACAAAAGCCCATGATCACTCTGGAGAAGCTGCAGAGATTTACCGTCAGGTGGAAGAATCTCTCCATAAGACTCTATTAAACGTGTGCTCTGAAATAAAAGTGGCCTTGACTGGAGCACAGCAAGAAGAAAACCATTTAGCTATTCTTTCATTTACATTTAAACATCCAGCATTTAACTCTACAGTCTTTAAGCAATTTACAGAATAATGCTCTAAATAATCAGATTATTTTTTAATCGACTGACACCACTTATATATGTAAATGTGTGAGATCATATATGTGTGTGTGTGTGTGTGTGTGTGTGTGTGTGTGTTTTCTCTCACAGTGACTCCAGAGCTTCACCACTCCTCCATGGGTGTCTCTGCAGATCCACTATATCAGTCTGTAACTTCATCATCTCCTCCTCCAGTTTATTCACATCTTCTGTCTGACAACAGGAAGCACACACACACACACACACACATTAAAACATATAAATATAACATATATAAGTGTGCAATGTTAAAGACAGAGACACTCTCGTACCTGACCGCGGTTCAGTGCAGTCTGCTCCATCTCTCTCCACACTCCCAGTAACTTCTCCGACGCTGAAACGACACGATTAGATTAGAGGAGAAGTGTGAAACGGACTCGCGGTGTAGTGAAACATGATAAAGAGTACACCATTAATGAGCTGAAAGTAGCTCCAGACCTTCATTGGCAGAATTCTAAGGACCCTGAGGAGATTAAAAACTCCTGTTGCGACTGTTTTTCTCACCAACTCCAGTACAAAACGAGTATGCAAGTATTTACGAAAGATTTCAGGAGGACACGCTAAAAAGCTAAAAAGCCCACAGTCACTCTGGAGGAGCTCTCAAGTTAGGAGTGTCCCTCTATAGGACAACTATTAAATCTGTGTTACAAAAATCTACCCTTTATAAAAGAGTGGCAAGAAAGATTTTCTGACATTATGATGTTTATGATATGATATTATGTTGGGAAAAAAAATAGGAAAAAAAACTGGATATGAAAATCTCTCAATTATGTTTCAAACGCAGATGAATTTTCTACATATCTAAATAAAATCCCACATTACAGCATTATGTGTCTCTGAGAGTATTCAGTAACAGATGTGTTAAAGCTGTTTTTACCGATGCCTGTAGCTCTCTGCTCCTGATATTTATCCATATCGATGTGCAGACTGGTGGTGAAGAACTCCAGCGTAGCTTTAAGTCTCTGATGAACAGAAACCATCTCATTCTTCTGCTTAGAGAGCGAACCGTTGTGCCTCAGCAGACTCATTCTGACAGACACAGAAAAATACATCATTCTATAAATGATTTTCTGTATATTTAATTTTTCTCCTCCTTATTTTCAGCCTGTTCTTCAAAACTCAGAACCTAAAGGATAGAAAAATCACCACAGAGCAGATATTATTATTATTATTATTATCTGGGTGGTGACTGGTTATTTTCAGCACTCCTATTTATGTGTTGTAACTGCTTATTAATGGTTTATAACCTAATTAATAACCATTAATAAACCCTTTATAAACTATTTATTAAACCTTTTTAAGGAGCCTTATTTTAAAGTGGTGCCAAATTTATCACAACAGTGGTCTAAAGCGCTGCCACTATGATTGGGAGTTTGACGTTTCGAATCCCGGTCATGCAGCTTGCCATTAGCTGCCGGAGCCCTGAGAGAGCACAGTTGGTCTTGTTCTCTCTGGGTGGGTACAGTACAGTAGATGGCGCTCTCTCTTTCTCCTCATCACTCCTAGGGTGATGTGGATCAGCACAAGGCTGCGTCTGTGAGCTGATGTATCAGAACCGAGTCACAGCGCTTTCCTCGAGCGTTAGCGCTGTGATGCTATTCGGCTAAAGACGTTCTAAAAGAGGCGGAGTCTGATTTCACATGTGTCGGAGGAGGCGTGTCCTGGTGTTGGAGGATCACTAGTGATGGGAGGAGTCCTAATAAGCGGGTTGGGTAATTTGGGATAAAAATAAGAAATAAAATGGATTTTAAAAGACGTTGCTTCCTGTGTGTTTTTGTCTCACATGGCTGCTTTCTGTCCCTGCTGCAGCTTCTGCCAGTCCTCCTTCAGCGCTCGGATGGTGTGCCAGGCCTGTCCACACGTCCGTCTCTGAGGACTGTAGGCCAGCATGCGCTTCGGCTCCGTCTCTAACAAACAACAACCAATAAAAACAGCTCTTAAATCCACCCACACACACCATACACACACACCAGCAGAGACGGGAGACTCACGGACGTATCGGATGTTTTCGGGGAGGATTCTCGGGCTGAACTGAGGCTCGTAGTTACAGCAGGAGCGATCAAACAGAAACACCAGGGGAACATCCGCCCGACGCCCGTCAACCAACTAACAAACACACCATCAGAGATAAAATCTATCAGATTATGAAGGAACACATCATGAATCATGTAGTAACTTAAAAACAGTGTTAAACAAACTAAAATACTCTGTGAAGTATTTAGATACTCTTATCTGAGGAGCTGTTTGTTAACTTGTGGTTTCTGAGGCTGGAAACTCTAATAAACTCATCCTGTACAACAGAGGAAACTCTCGCTCTTCCTTTCCTAGACGCTCCTGATGAGTGCCAGTTCCATCACTTTACTTAGTTTAGTAGTTGTTTCTTCTCATAATCTGGATTACTGAAATATTCACTATTCACTGTATACCTGTAACTCTACCTCTTCACTACTTTACTTTAACTGATGCTCTCAAACACTTTATTAAGAGACAAGAAATTCAAGTAATTAACTCTTGATGAGTTCAGCACAGCTGTTAACTGAAAGCCTGAATTCCAGTAGACGTTATAATGAATCAGGATCCTCAGCTCAGAGAGAGACTCACTTTAATCCAATCATCACACAGTAAGATATCAGCTCTTTCTTGTTTCCACTAGATAAAATCAGCTCTTTACTCACAGTGTAATCCACAGCACACTGCATCACGTTGTTCTGCGGCTCCAGGGCGAGTCCAGCCTCCAGCAGCAGCTCCTGATTGGCTGAGGGAATGTGTGTGTCCTGAGCGATTCTCTCCTGTAGAGACGCTACGGTCTCTCCGGGCTGAACCGTGTACGTACAGATCTCCGCCGAGGTCATATTCAGAACATGAACCAGCTACAGTGAGGGAGGAGGAGAAACCATTACACACAATTTATACTTTATATATATATATATATATATATATACACACCTGAGCTCCAACACTTATCCGCATTATGCGCATTATGACCTGCAGCACTGTGTTTATCTGTTCTTAATAAACATTTTTATTAATATTATTTATTTTTAATAGTGTTGCAATGTTAATTAACATCATTCTGAACAGATTTCACTCAATCAAACAGCTCAATCAAAAATGTTTTAACACTGTACCACAGTAATGTGGGGTTTAAATCAGGCTTGGGCTCATAATTATGGGCCGGGTCTGGAAGACTGTGCACAGGCTGATCTAAGCTCTACACTGGAGTTAACTGATCTGTCCTGAGATCACATGTTCATGCAGTACCATTCACACCTGATCTTTCAGTTCTGATCAAGTCCTGCTCAGAATCTCACCTTCAGCTCCAGGATTCGCTCCAGCTCCTGGAAGCAGCTGCTGGATCCGCTCTGAGAATCTTTCCCTCCGTCCTGCGGTTTCCTGCTCTTCCCCTCCGAGTCGCTGCTCTCAGTCGGACTGGAGCTCTGCTTACTGTCTCTACCTCTCTCCTGAGGAGACCATCTCAGCATCAGCTGCAGCCATCGCTCCAACCGGCCGGATAACAGCCTGAGAGAGAACAACCAGAGAAACATACGTTAAATAAACCCAGAGACAGGGGACACAGTTAGGACCAGACCACTGACCTGTACACCGATCTGCCAAAAGTCAACTCTCACAGCAGTAAATAACTCAATCGTGAAGTGTTTACGGTGGCCGAGAAAGCCCAGCGCAGTGCAAATTGAAAAGCGCAGCAAAAGCACAAAACACATCCATCAAAATTACAACACAGGCGCAGCAAATAGAAAAACGCGCTGCAAATAGAACCACAACACAACGGAATTTTCCCGGGGGACCTTAAAAGATGCTGTACCAGCTGTATACAAAGGACAGTAAGTGGCAAACAAGCTTCTGAAAAGTAAGTTATGTTTATTACCTGTGATTACCACGGTTGTGTGCATATTATTAAAAGTTCTGCTTCACAAAACGCCTTGTTTGCCACTTATTGTCCTTTGTACACATAGTGAAGTCCGAGACGTTACTGAAGACGCAGCTTAGCTGATACAGCATCTTTTAAGGTCCCCCGGGAAAATTCCGTTGTGTTGTGGTTGTATTTGCAGCGCGTTTTTCTATTTGCTGCTCCTGTGTTGTAATTTTGATGGATGTGTTTTGTGCTTTTGCAGCGCTTTTCAATTTGCACTGCGTTGGGCTTTCTCGGCCACCGTAAGTGTTACCTCAAGGGGCAAAATAATCATTAAGTAAAGAAAAAGTGTGAAAAAATATGTGAACCTTAATCGTTTTCATCTCTTTAATATTAATATTATCTACAATGAAGAAAATACATTCAAATATATATGTCATGTTGTTTATGAAGTGGAAAAACAAACTTATTCATTAAGAATCCAAATAATAATGATACATTTAATGTAATTTTGTTCTTTTTGGGTTGAAATTTCTCAGTTTTATTGTAAATAGTTATTTTCCTTAAAATAAATAAGTAAATAGATAATAAAAAAATGGTGATTTACATCATGGGGAAGTCAGAAATTACACTGTTAAATTGTACAACCATTGTAATTTTATTTTGTATAATATTATTGAGACATTATTGAGATAGTTTGAGATGTATAGACACTGGGAGCATAATAAAGGGTATTTTTGTATTATCTGTTCCTCTTTGATGGACTTCTCCCAAAAAACAAAAAAATAAATAAAAATGTCTATGCCAATAGATCTTCCCAGATCTCATTTGTGTCTAAAACCATGTTTATGTTCCGTGTTTGTGTAATATTATTCTTCCTAAGCCATTTAAGGATTTTAAGATCTCCAAATGAGACCTAAGTGAAAATCATGAATACGTCTCCTGAGACGTCAAAGATCAACATTTGAGCATTTGAGGCTTGTAAATTCAGGTAAAATGTCATATATCTGTATGTGATTTAGATCCAGCACTACTGCACAGATGTAATTCTGTAGGTAATGAACACACTTCATTGTTCAGTGAGCAGATAGATCAGTTATAAACCTCAATAACCAGATTTATAACCAGATTCCTGCAGGAAGGAACCCTGTGATTGGGAGGAGCTCACCTGTTGAGGTTGTGGGGCTGCGGCAGGTGTTTGGAGAAATGCACCTCATTAGTTAAATCCTCATAAACTACGATATCATCCTCGTGCTTCTGCTTCAGCTTATTGTGCCTGAAAAAGAGATCAAACAAAAATGTGCAGCTTTATTTCAGCTGGATTCTGCAGTCTCTACACAACAGTAACAGTATTAAATTACAGTCTTTTGTTATTAGTTTAAAGTTGATTGTTTAAAAAATACTGGAGTAAAGCCAAATTCATTACAACTATCAAAAAATAATATACAGCACAAAAGCAGGATTTTAAATAATACTATTATAATATTATCTGACTCGTTTTCAAGTAAAACAGGATGTAATAACAATTGAAGACCACAGGGGGTTAAATTTCCCTTCAGCTTAAAGAGCAGCACACACTTCACATTGGAAACAGATAACTGAGGGAAAACTTTCAGCCCCTGGTGTTTCCTGTGGGTGCAGTGTGGCACGTAACTGATAATGTAAGGGAATTTCATGTTCCCTAAAGACCAGCATGTTTAAAACACACTATAGAACAGTCTGAGCTCCTCTCAGGGTTCATACACCTTTTACACTGTGAAATTTAACCACTTTTCAAGCTCTTTTAAGGCCAGTTTTTAAGTTTTTCCAGCACCTTTCAGCTGCGGTGAATTAATAATAATGTGAAAATAATCTCGAAACTGCGATTCAGTGATAATTAATATATCACTAAACTATTCTCCACACTTCACAGCAACTATACTACTGAGAAACAAGATACTTATAAGTAGGTAAATAGCAGGAATTATTGATTTATTAGTGTCAGTTTCACACAATTTAAATACCATATACATGTTTTTTACTGTATGTTTACTCAATTCAATTAATTAAGCTGATTGAGTTACTGTAGTGTGTCAAATTCAGGATGAGTTGAGAGAATTCATTTTTTAATTTATTTTTAACAGCAAAATTAAAGCTTTTTTTATTTTACGCTCTGCAATTTTTTCTTTAAGTAAATTTATTTAGTCAGATAAAGTAAAAGTAGTTCGAATTTCAAGCATTTTTTTCAAAATTCGAACCCTGAAATCTAAAATAAAGTAAAAGCAGCAATTACAAATTTAGATTAGTAAAAGTAAACAGTACCAGGGCACAGGCTGCCACGTGGGCAGAAACGGCCTGAAACCAGTGATGCACTCGAACACCAGCGTCCCAAAACTCCAGTAATCCACCGTCACCGTGTACTTCTGCTGCTCCAACAACTCTGGAGCCTGAGAGACAGAGAGAGACAACGAGACAATGAGAGACAGAGACACAGAGACATTGAGAGACAATGAGAGACAATGAGAGACAGAGACACAGAGAGAGACAGAGACACAGAGAGAGACAGAGACAATGAGAGACAATGAGAGACAGAGAAACAGAGAGAGACAGAGACAATGAGAGACAACGAGAGACAGAGACACAGAGAGAGACAGAGACAATGAGAGACATCGAGAGACAGAGACACAGAGAGAGACAGAGACAATGAGAGACAACGAGAGACAGAGACACAGAGAGAGACAGAGACAATGAGAGACATCGAGAGACAGCGACACAGAGAGAGACAGAGACAATGAGAGACATCGAGAGACAGCGACACAGAGAGAGACAGAGACAATGAGAGACATCGAGAGACAGCGACAAATAAAAGAACACAGACAAGATCACTAAAACTGAACCCCTTGAGATAAATACATAGGTTGCCAGATCTGTATAGAACCCTCGAGTAGGGTTGCCAGTTGAATACAGAACCCTCACTGGGAGATTCTGGGGGGATTCTAACAGTAGTTCTCAGGTCTGAAGAGACGGATGTGAGATCATACAGGAGAGACGTTTTTGGGTTTATGATAAAAGCAGCTGCAGTTTTTACATACTGTTCTGTATTTCACTGCATATAATAAATCAGATGTCATTAAAGAAATATAAAATGATATGAGACTTTGGGTGAAACTCACCAGATATTGCAGAGTCCCCACAAACGATGTGCACAAACTGCTCTGATCGAGCTCCTTAGCATAACCCAAATCTATAATCTTATGAATCAACTGCAAAACAAAAGGGATGGAAGTTAGCACGATACTTACACAGCTAATTACACTAGAGCTGTGCCATATCTTATAGTACACAGTAATATCTCCAACATTTCTAAATATGTCATATCACCCACCCCTAATTACACGTCACATCAGGGTTCTACCTTTTTACTGTTTTTATCAAATAGAAAAAGCACACTGTTCTCATTTCTAATGCAGTATCATTTATTTTACTTTAATCCTGGATATATGGAGATCTATATGTAGATCATTGACTTCTGTTACTGTAAATCTGATAAAATTCTTGTATTGTTTAATATCTCAGTTAGAGGTGTGCTGTATCATATCATATTGTATGCAATAATAAATTAAACATTTCATTTAGTTGCAGTAGTGTTTTCTTGAAATATATGTTTTAAATTCAGTGTTTAGTCATATCATCAAGAGTATCGTTATCACGAAAACACCATGAAGTATCGTGATATTATTTTAGGACCATATTGCCCAATACTAATATACATATATACATATATAAACACATATAAACACACTCTGACCCGTTTCTCCCCCTGCTGGAGCACGATGTTCTCTGGTTTCAGGTCTCTGTGGATGATCCTCTTATTGTGGAGGTACGTGAGCGCTGAGGCTGAAACCAGAAATCAGAACATTTAATCATCAGCCTCCATAAACATCACCTTATAAACATCTCAGACCTTTATCCAGCTGCTTTATAGACCCTCTGTTTATAAACCCTCTGTTTATAGACTCTCATTAAGATAGAAATCTCATTTTCAGGCTGGACCTTTAAGAGTTTACTGAAGGTTTATTCTTTAACCTCTTCCTCCGAGTTACTGAAGTGAGTGAGGCCAGCGCTGAGGCCGAGCGTAACAGGAAACGTCATCTACAGCAGATTTAAGTGCATTCTGATGTAATAATGTAATATAATCAGTGTAGTGATGTCACTGTTGCCTGGTTCTGGTCAAACGTGCAGTTCAGTACAGAACGTGAGCTTCCAGAGTTTATGACTCTGCAGCTTCATTAAGCCTGAACTGCACACACACACACTCTACACACACACACACACACACACACACACACTCACACACACAGAAATCTAACACAGGCCACAACCATTAGGTCATGCTCATAATGGGTAACTGGTTTCAGGTGGAGGGGTGTGTGTGGTGTAATAGTGTGTGGTGAGTAAAGCCTGTGGGTCAATGGTCATCTGGAATGTGGGCGTGGCACTGGGTCATTGTCATGTGTCGCACCCCAACCTCCATCCTTTAGTAGGAAGTAAATCATTCCTGCAGGATGTCGACAACAGAGCTCACACTGCCCCCAAGGAGAGGCCTGATAAATCACTGTGTGTGTGTGTGTGTGTGTTTAGGTATATATATGTATGTGTGTGTGTGTGTTTTTAGGTATATATATGTGTGTGTGTGTGTGTGTGTGTGTGTACTTACATATATCTCTCAGCAGGATCAGAATAGAGCCTTCTCTCATCCCACAGCAGTTCTCCAGCAGATTCAGATACTAAACACAAAATACAGAGACGCATGTGATTAGTGTCTCACACCTACCACACACACCTATCACACTTATCACACACACAAACCCACACACTCATCATCACACACCTTGCGCAGGTCTCCTCCCTGGCAGTACTCCATGGCGAGCAGCGGCAGGTCATTAGTGGCCAGTTTCTGTAACTCCTCCGGCACCTCCCTCGCCGCCACAACGTTCTCATGATTCAACCTGAGAGAGGAAACACGGAGTCAATCAATAAAAACATTTATCAGATTATTCACACCGTTTCTTCTTTATTAAAATTATGTGTACAATAAAAGAATCAATCTTAGATTTACAAAATTAAATAATATTTATAATAGTGGTTTCAAAAATGTATTGTATTATCCCAAACAATATTCTGTGATTAATCATGATTAAAGTAAATCATTTGGGAGGAAAGTAACTGAGAGCCTTAATGGAAAAAATCCATAGCTCCATATTCCACATTCAACAACTTAATAAATAAACTTAATAAACTTAAGTTAATAAAAGGTAAATCTACCTTCATTTCTAAATACAGCCGAAAACGCTAATACATCACAATGTTCTGTAAAATCGGAGGAAAGCGCAGCGACTCGGGTCCGATACAGCAGCTCACAGATGCAGTCTTGTGCTGATCAACATCACCCTAGGAGTGATGAGGGGAAAGAGAGCGCGCCATCTACTGTACTGTACCCACCCAGAGAGAGCAAGAACAACTGTGCTCTCTCAGGGCTCCGGCAGCGGATGGCAAGCTGCATGACCGTGATTCGATCATAGTGGAAGCGCTTTAGAGTGGTTGCAGAACAGGTGATTACAGAAAGTGAATATAATGAGTCATGTGCCGATCATTATATAAGCATTTAACTGATGACAACTATTAAAAGTGAAACAGTGATCTGGATGACAGGTGATTAAAAACACAGGGACACAAACCAATTCACAAGTACACACACGAGCACAGACTCAAACAGAAACTATAAAACCCAGTGCAGCTGATTCACACGTCTCAACTCTAAACCCTGTAACACACAGACCTGAGTTGCTCAACTTTTTATATTAAAAATGAGCTTTAATACAGAAACCGCTGGCTGAGCCCTTTTAGATTATCTCCTAATAAAACAGATAGAACATAAATAAACATAAACGTACTCCAGACCAGCCCTGTAATAAAAACTCTATAAAAACACGTCCTGCAGAGTTCTCGTCCTCACGGTACCGCCCGCGGTCCCACACAGCGAACGCTTCGAGAAGTATTAGTACAATAACAACAACTGTCCTCTCTGATTAACAGCTGAAATACTCAGCAAAGGGTGGGAAAATCGCTTAGTTTTATTTCCCAAGATGTAGCAGCCAAATGCCTCCTAAATGTCTTTAGGCAAGACCAAACATATTATTTTCTTGAATGCTTTATTATTACTTTTTAAATCATTTTATTTCAAATTTTTCTCATTTTCTCCTCAATTTAGCACAGCCAATTACCCAACTCACTCATTAGGACTCCTCCCCCTATCACTAGTGAGGCTCCAACACCAGGTTAAGAAGACCAGCACACGCCTCCTCCGATACATGTGAAGTCAGACTCTGCCTCTTTTTGAACCTTTTTGCTGAGTAGCATCACAGCAGCGCTAACGCTCGGAGGAAAGCGCAGGGACTCGGTTCTGATACAGCAGCTCACAGACGCAGTCTTGTGCTGATCCACATCATCCTAGGAGCGATGAGGGGAAAGAGCAAAAGAGCGCCATCTACTGTACTGTACCCACCCAGAGAGAGCAAGACCAATTTGTGCTTTCTCGGGGCTCCGGCAGCTGATGGCAAAGCTGCATAAGCGGGGGGTTAAGATATTTAAATGAATTTAAGGAAAAGTGGACATAAAATGCATGTCTGTTGGATTATTTTTGTTTTACTTTGTTTGCGATGAATAACCCTGGGCTTTCAGAAACCCACTACACATGGGTTTTACACTAGTACTGCAGACTAGTCCTGTGTTCCATGAATTCTGGCACTTCAGTATAACTATTTTGTACCCCTGAATTGAGCTATGTAGCTTAATGTTAGAAGAGAAAGACGGATTTTGATGAATATAGACTGATGTGCAGAGAGTCCACCTGTCTCACTGTCTCTCTGATTGAGAGCTGTAATATGGTTGTGTAGATGGTTGTGTAGATGTTGGTAGATGTTGTTAGTTGTGTAATTCTCTGACAGGTTGTGTATTGTTGTGTAGTTGTGTAGTGATGTGTAATAGTGCTCAGTTTAATCGTGAGTCCTCCCTCTGGAGATCACTGACGTAAAGAACTCGTCCCTCGGCTGAGTAATGAGTGTTCAGCTGAACCCCGCTGCTCTCAGTGCGTCACACTGTTGTGATTCTGCTCTTTTTTCCACGCTCTCTTTATTTGCCGTTTCATCATGAGAGAAAAGTTCTGATTAAAGAAAATAAAAACTGTTTAACTGATTATCTCAGATTGAGGTCATGAGCTGCCTGGAAAAACCCTTAAAACATTCAGATCCAGAGCGTAAACCTGGATTTTATTTGGTTTAGTTAATAAATCAGAGTTTAATACATGAAATCAGATTAAAATTTGAAATTTACTATCGTTCTAAATTATTTTGGGGATAAAAAAGGCAGATATTATAAGATTTTTTTATTCTTTCTGCTGCCGTTCAGTTCATTTGTCATTTGTATTTTTTTCTTTTGTATATAAAATGTATTTAGTTTCTAATGAAATGAATACATCTTCTAAGTAAATAAATACAAATAAAAAAAATGACAGAAGTCATGAAAACTCCAGCAGAACCACAGCAGGTCTAAAGACCCTTTCAATCCAAAACCAAAATCCTGTTTTATTAAATCCCAACTCACAAAAAAAAAAGCCAGTGAGACCAACTGTGCTCTCTCAGGGCTCCGGCAGCTGATGGCAAGCTGCATGACTGGGATTTAAACCAGCGCAGCTAGTTATTTGCTCACTGAGGCTGTGGCTGCTGAGGTTCATGGTGAGCTCTGGACTACAAAAGCATAGAATACAATACGAGTCCCAAAGGTCACATCAGGAGCAGATCAGAGGTGGACTTTTATAAAAAACTAAATAAAATCAAGAATTTTAAATGCAATGAGCTCCTGCATCCTGATTACTGTGATTAATTACTGAGATTAATTACTGTGATTAATTACTGTGATTAATTACTGAGATTAATTACTGAGATTAAAGACAAGAATCAAGAAGAAAAGATTAATTCTGCCTCCGTTCAGTTCAGGTGAATCTGAGATCTGAGTTCTGCTCAAACACGGAAAGAAACGTGGGCACTTAAAAATGCTTATGTCTACAGTGTGTGTGGAATAACTCTGGTTGTGCTGAGAGTGTGTGTGTGTGTGTGTGTGTGTGTTTGGTGGTTTGGCTGTATGTGTTTAGTTAGAGAGGGTGTAGGCTTTAGGTCTGTGGCCTAAACCCAGTCTGGGGGCAGACGGCTGTAAATTCTCTCCTAAATAACAAACTAACACCCCTTACCCAACATCTCTCCCTTTACCACACAAATACACACACACACACACAGTTAAACACATACATTTAAACACTAATTTATTTCAGCAGCAGAGCATTTTCCACTCCCCATTTTGCTAAAACGCTTCTTTAAAAATAGATGTGCATTTGCGCGTACACATTAATTGTAGACCTTTGTCATTCTGGCTGTTAAAAGATTTTTTTCCTTAATTTTTTTCTACTTTTAAAGCTTGAGCTTCTTCTTTTTATAAACACAAACTCATCGTCAACAATACAGTTGCTTTCAGAAGGAATTGACTGACAGTAATGAAACTTGTGAGATATCTGAGTGATGCCCTCCATGAATCACCCTGTTCGTGCCAGCACCATTGGCAGACGGCTGCATGGTGTACGACTACATGCACACAGACCATTACTACGACTGTAGTAACCGTAGCAGCCAGCGCCAGGAGGCAGGCTATGAGGAGTCTATTTGTTTATATATGTTTATGTTATTATCAGTACAGTGATGGCGGCGCTCTGAGCTGAAGCAAGTAGTGTTATAGGATGTAAACAGTCGGGTTTAATGAGCTTCTTCTGCACTTTTTAAGGTATTAATGCCTCGTTTTAAATATCAGGACTCTCCGGATTCTAGTAAGGAGGTGTGGAGCAACTTTGAGCTGGATAACGGTGTAAAAAGTGATTTATCAGGGTAAATTTTGCCCCGTATCTCCCAGTCTGAAGGGTGTTTGTTGGAGAAACTGTTAAAATTTCTGGATCTCTGAACGCTGTGGGAGAACGGAGGTGTGCTATTCATCAAAGATAAGAACTTTTATTACTACAACAAAAGTACATTTTACACCAGAGCTCTCCTTTAACACAGAAAATATCTGTGTAGTTAATCCTCTTCTTGCTATAATTTACCGAATAGCGTCATTTCAACAATTTAAAAAAGTGTTGTATCACTGAAATCCTTACCAAAATAATTAAAGATAGATGTCAAGTTAAGGGTGAGAATTCCGGGCGCTTCGATAATAAAAATAAACCATGATTTCAAGGATTAAGAAGCTTTAAAATTGGAAAATGCTTCTGGTTCTGCATCATATTTAGACGCAGGCATGTTGTAACGTGCAGCTACTGCAGAAACGCTCTTCCTCTGGAACAGGATTAACCAGAAGGAGCCGTAATGGAATAACTGGGAATGAAGATACTGGGCAGAGGGGTGGGGCCTTTCTGGGTCAGTTTTTACTGCGTCATAAATCTGCTCCTCTTTGTTTTTTCCACCTCAAGCCTCTGCTCCCAAAACATGTATAAATAGCAGAATAACAATGGAAAAGTTCTCTTAGACCGTGTGGAATTCATATAACTCTGGTAAACAGAAAAGATTTGAAGATTTTAGAATAAAAAAAAAGCACGAGATGGAAAAAGAGAGACACCAAACGTCTGCAGATCATCATCATCATCATCATCATCATCATCATCATCATATTTCCCTCCAAACGCCTTCATTCTCTCTGTGTTTATATAGAGAAAAAACAAGCAGCAAGAGATCTGTCCTTAAAGTGCACACAGCTCCAGTCAAAAGTTTAAACACACCTTAAATTCAGTGTTTTTTATGTTATTTTAAAATGTTCTGCACTGTAAATTAATACGTGTTTTACGTTTTACATTGTTTAGATGATCAGTTCTGAACATCTCTGCTGGATTTTCTCAGTCAGTTTTATGAGGTAGAGTCTCCTGGAATTCAGGCTTTCAGTTAACAGCTGTGCTGAACTCATCAAGAGTTAATTACTTGAATTTCTTGTCTCTTAATAAAGTGTTTGAGAGCATCAGTTAAAGTAAAGTAGTGAAGAGGTAGAGTTACAGGTATACAGTGAATAGTGAATATTTCAGTAATGTTCTAATCCAGATTATGAAAAGAAAGACAATCAAAAATGTTAAAATGATGGAACAGGCACTCATCAGGACAACCCCAGGAAAGGATAGAAGAGCGAGAGTTTCTTTTGTTGTACAGGATAAGTTTATCAGAGTTTCCAGCCTCAGAAAACACAAGTTTCTTAGTTGTGCGTCTGTGAGCTGATGTATCAGAACCGAGTCGCTGCGCTTTCCTCCGAGCGTTAGCGCTGTGATGCTACTCGGTAATGCTACATCAGCATCAGTTCAAAAAGAGGCGGAGTCTGTCTCCCTCTTTACAGCACAGTGATCCATTTCAGTCACAGCTAAACTGTGTTTATGGACTAAATACATGTTTACAAAACCAACTGAACTAGAAAACAACAGGACATACAAGGTATTATCACCATCTTCATGCAGGGTTGTGAAAGACGTACTCCAGAGACAATGTAAAAGAGGATGTGATTCAGTGTGTTGTGTCTGAAGGATAATCACACTGATTAAATCTGAGGAAAGATTTCTGACCTCTTCATTATCTGGATCTCCAAACACCAGCGCTCCTTATTCTTAGAGCTCAGCTCCTGACGACACTGCTTTATAGCGATCTGATCCCCAGAGTCCTGAGCACACACACACACACACACACACACACACACAATACACAAGCAAAAAAAACAGCAGAAAGAAATTAAGCAATATATTTGTTAAAAATATACAAGTACCATATAAAAGGTTTATAGGTGAGGAAACTGTCTGAGCAGAATAATAAGAGCACAGTTACGTAAACCTCCACTAATATTACAGTTCCAGCTGTTTTAGAGGTCCTGACCCAGACGCCTAAAATAAAAACCATTAGTGACTCTCAGAACACATTTATAATTTATCGGCATGCAGCCAGATACTATACAGCTTTGGAAAAAAACAAGATTCCACTTAAAAATGATGAGTTTCTTTGATTTTACCAAATTAAAAACCTCTGGAATATAATCAAGAGGAAGATGGATGATCACAAACCATCAAACCACCAAACTGAACTGCTTGAATTTTTGCACCAGGAGTAAAGTAGCATAAAGTTATCCAAAAGCAGTGTGTAAGACTGGTGGAGGAGAAGGGGGATTTTCAACCTTTTCCACCATATTTAAAGTTATAATCGGCTGCCAGGGTGAGGCAGGTGATGACCCGGTATGAGATCACCTTAAGAGGATGCTCATATATATATCATATTTCCTGTTGGGTTTAACAGGTTATTGTTGGTAATGGTGTGTGGTAAACAATAGCAGCTCTATTTTTATCTGTGTATTTCTGATGTATTTCTGAGGTGAGGTGAGACTGACTCAGCTTCCTTTACCATAAACGAAGATACTAAATAAACGACACTTCAGAGAAATGAAGAAAAGAAGCCCTGCAGATTATAAACACAGATCAATAATAATAACATTATTCTTTATTATACTTTATTATTATTCTCCTCCTTCAAATTTTCACTCTGTTCTTTAATACTCAGGACCCACAGAATAGAAAACCTAATGAAAATACTGATAAAGGACTACAGGATGACCAGCACAGCAACATGACCAGCATTACAAGATAGCGATGAACGTCTGACTGTTGGCATCTGTCTAGGTTGTATTCAGTCAGTGGAGCTCCTGTGTTTTCTGTTACCAAGATAAACAAGCAAATTTAAATAGCTCTGCTGCTGTTTAAACGAGGAATGTTGACGGGGTGTAAGATGGCGATGAGCATCTCGAGACATCCTGCGCAGGGTGTAAAATATACAGCTCTTTATCTGGATTTTTATCTGGAAAATATTAAACTCTTTACCAATTAATATTCGTCAGGTATCGAGTGTTACTAGTTTTAAAAAACACAGCTAAAAACCTTCCTTTAGCTGTTCAGCTTTCTACAAGTTCTGTACTGCTTATACTAGCATATTTTTTTTATGTAAATGCTTTTGTTGTTCTTATTCTTAATTTATCATTTTTGTTTACATTTATCTTATTTTATATTTTATTTTAATATAAATGTCTTATTTCCTACTATTTTATGAAATTGTTACTTTTTAATTGTTTTATTTGTTTTATATTACTGTTACATTTTGCTAATTTATAAAATTTTATTGTGAAGCACTTTGAGCTTATGTATGAAAGGTGCTATAAAAAATAAAGTTTATTATTATTATTATAAGTTTTAGACAGTGTTTTATACCTTGTTCTGCCACCGAGTAACATTTCCAAATCCTCCGGTCCCGAGTCTCTCCTTCAGTTCCCAGGGTCCGCAGTTCTGGGGCTGCATGGGAGAAGCTCGGCTCATGCTGACCCCTCAGGTCCAGCTCTCTCCACAGTCCTGAGGAGAAATTAATCATTAAAAAAGAGACAAGAATTAAACACACTTTAACCTGTTGCTGTTTTTATTTTACAGTAAATTCATACAGTTTGGGATGCCCTATTGATAAACAGCTGCCACCTGAATATATATATATATATATATAACCATCACTTGAGGTTAGATTTAAGATGATTCCCAATAATTCTCAAGAGGCAGTGCTATAACAGGAGTGTATTATTGCTTAATTATACCACAGTTCAATTATCACTGTTTATTGAAAGATTTTAAAGAGTTAAAGAGGAGGAGAAAATAGGATCTGTTTGGTTAAAATAGTTCCATTGCTGCTCTGTTTGTAGCTGCGCTGTCTGGTTTGTAAGCGCTGCATCGTTGCTAGGTTACCTGTATGTGGGCGTAGTAATACATGGAGAGTCTAGTTACAGTGCATTACCGGCTGATAAAGGCACTCATAGAACACCTTTCAGCCAATCACATTGCAGGGTCGGAACTAACTGTGGTATAATACTCTATTTATTCTTTACAATAACCATCACATTTACGGTTATTATTACGCTCTTATCCAGAGTGACTTATAAGTTTATTCCTGTTACAGAAATGGGCCAATGTAGTGTTAGGAGTCTAGTCCAAGGACTCTGGAATTGAACCCCAGTCTCCCACATGTTGTTCGTAGCTCACTGGCAGGCGGTGGTGTTATCCACTACACCACACCAACTACAACCATATGTACTTGTATTTGTTTGGGGCATTTAGTTGCTAATTAAATTATTAATTATTATTATTAATAAAATTAAATTAAAAACAAAGGAAATTTATATAGGACTGCAGCTTATACTTATAAAAAGAACAGGAATTTTTAGAAATGAAGTGAAAATAAGATAAAAAGAGATAAAGGAAACCAATCAAATATGTTTAAAACAAAAATAACCAATGATATTTCTAGTATTATGGTTAAAACTCTCGCGCGTGGGCTCTATCTATATCAGTATCAGTATTTTTATCAGCACGCGGTACATTCAGAACTACAGCAGCTCTGCTCTGTTTACTCCAGTTTTAGAGTTAATAAAGAGGAAAATGATGTTTTATAGTTTTAAAACAGTGAATAATGAGCTGTGTGTATGTGAGAGACAGTGTGCATTATACTTTATCTGTTTATTTAATAGTAAAATAAGAATAAAACAGTAAAACTAAACAACACATTACCTTTATCACCTGAATCCGCTCCTTCACAACAACAGGATCAAAGTCACCGCTTCTAAACACTTAAATACACTGTTAAATACGATGTAACTACCGCGCTGTTATACCCAGTGTTTATATCTGTTCTTTAATCTTTAATAAAGCGGTAAAATGTAGTTTTTAAAGCTGAATCTTCCATTAAAACTTCACGCGCACACACTTCCTCATACTGAAAAGTGAAAAGTCACTTCCCGTAAACACTGAGCTGCGTTTTTTTACACACCTGTAATCAGGTAAACCCCGCCTCCTCTCGGAGAGGATTGGATACTTAAATCTAACAAGCCAATCAGGGGACAGAAGCTCTCTACGTCTAGCCAATCCTGGCTGAGAATGTGGCCGATACAGTCATTGGGTGGGACAATGTCAGAAAACGGGTGGGAAAACTAAGCGCCTCGTTTTATCAGACAAATCCTGCATTTATAGTGTAAAATCTGATAAATTAATTTATTTTACTGAATAATTACCCTAAAAAAGTATATTATAAATGTACTAATAAATATTTATAAAATAATTATTAATAAAGAAATAATTATCAAGATATATTCAAGTTAATATTAAAACAATCTCTTCTATTAAAGTGTACTTAAAATCCTTAAAACCTAAAGAGTCACTAAAACCCTGTAAACCATTTTATTTTTCATTAATAGCTGAAACGTGTCCCTTTTTGAGGTAAAGAAACATACCAGTCTTGGTATTTTTTTTTTATATTTATATATTTTCAAACCTTTACAAAAAAGGCTTTTATTATGGTGGATTTTATTTCTGCCTCTGTAGCGCCTTCACAGATTTAACTGTGCTATAGTTGTGGAAGATGTTTCTGTGTACTTTGGTACATGGATACTCACAATAAGCAAATCAATCAAGCAATCAGTCAATCAATCAATAATACCGCCCCCCTGCTGACGACATCCAACCATCTGCATCTCACTGCTATCAGAGGCACACTGCTCTCCCTTCTGCCCCGCCCCTAAACCCATACATCACTCAGTGCCCCTTGTAAACTGCTAGATCTCTGATTGAATGTGTATGTGGGCACAGATGTTCGCTTAACTCAAAATATTTGAATAATGTTTGGGAATTACAGTGTGTAAAAGGTAAATAAATGATGGCAGGAACCAATAGTTTTATAAACTTTGGTAATACAAGTTTCCAACATTTTGTAACACTCATAAATAACAATTTAGAGTTACTATGATATTTAAAGTATACAATGCAACTATATTGAAAAAAAAACTATTATGAAGACATTTAAAGAGCATATATTAGTATTCTAAAGCCAATTCTAATAAGTAAAATACATTTTTCGAATTTTATATTACAGTAAACGTAATCTTGACCCTGTCCCTCATCAGGCAGTGTTGAGTCTATGTGTTCATTTCCTGGTACAGGCGTGAGCTCGGTGTTTCCGGCTGTAGTTCCCTGTGTGAACAGATTTACACACCTCTACCCCGGACCTTCCTCACACTCACTTCCTCCGCAGTTTTGGTTCAGATTGAGGAAATGTGTTTATTTAATATTGTTCTGCAGGATGTGAACACAGAGGCTCTGCTCTCTGATCTGATTTACTCCTGTACTTAAAGTATACTTAAATTATACTGAATTAGGACTGTACTAAGTTATGTTTTTTTGGAACCACTAATTTGTACTTTATTAAAATTGTAGTTAAAATTATATAATTATATCAGTGTACTAGTCAAATATTTAATACACTATTTAACGACACTATTTAATACAATTTAAGTATATTTGTGTATGCTGTGTATTTGAAGATATCCTATAAAGTTAACTTTATTTAAAACCTGAAATGTTCATCAGCACAGTTTTAATTTTTATAAGCAACACAAAATATGCAAAAAAAATGTTTTGCTAGCAAATTTCACTAAAGTACAGTTTTATTGAATTCAATAAAAGTATAGTTTTGTGATAAAAATGCACAGTTTTATAAAATAATATTAAGCATGTATTTTATTAAGTACATCACCAGTACAAAACTAGGTAAATTAAGCAGGTAAAGATATATGTATAGGCAGAAAAGTATATGATAATTATTCCACATGTAGTTCAAGTACACTAATATTATATTAAAAAAATATTTTTTCACAAGGGTAGAATCCTGCTGATAAATTCTCAGCAAAGACCCTCAGATTACACTGAGTCTGATTTACCAAAGAAAAGCCACAATGATTAAATCAGTATTTCTTGTGTAATCTGTTTTTCCATCATTCCAGTGCAAAACAGAAGAGTGTTTAGAGAAGAGAACAGCACGGTTTCACTGTAAATTTATTTACCTCCGGTGTTGGATGATGAAAGTGGGAATGGCGTCACAAACATTTAAAGTATGTTTAGTTAATTACAGTATTATAACATATTAATATACAGCTCTGCAAAAATTAAGATTTCACTTCAGTTTCTGAATCAGTTTCTCTGATTTTACTATTTATAGGTTTATGTTTGAGTAAAATGAACATTGTTGTTTTATTCTATAAACTACAGACAACATTTCTCCCAAATTCCAAATAAAAATATTCTCATTTAGAGCATTTATTTACAGAAAATGAGAAATGGCTGAAATAACAAAAAAGATGCAGAGCTTTCAGACCTCAAATAATGCAAAGAAAACAAGTTCATATTCATAAAGTTTTAAGAGTTCAGAAATAATCAATATTTGGTGGAATAATCCTGGTTGTTTTTTAATCACAGATTGAATTTATGCATCTTGGCATCATGTTCTCCTCCACCAGTCTTACACACTGCTTTTGGATAACTTTATGCTGCTTTACTCCTGGTGCTTGTTCTGCCAACGTGAAACATTTCCAAATCATCTCAAAGTGAACCGTTAGTTTCAGACAGTAACTGAATAAATGTGTCTGATTGAGTTTGTTAAATATTTGTGATCTGGAATCTGGATGAGCTGCATCTTCATGGTATTTAATTAATGTTGGTCTGATTTGGTGACCACTAAATAAACACCAGAAAACAACTCAGTCTAACTTAACCGAAAGCATTTAGATATTTAACTCAAATCATCCCACATTTATCACAGTTATTTCCCACATTTCCACATCTGAGAGACGGTCTGATCACTAGTGTTAGTGACGGGGAGGGAGGCGGCGCGGTGACGGTGTTGTTGGGCAGTGTGTCGTTGTCTGTTGGTGAGCGTGACGCTGATGGTGAAGTGACGTCCGGATAAAACACCCCTAACTACAGGAGTGTGTTTACACCACAGCTTCCTGTTAGTGAGTGAACTGCAGGATGATACAGGGCAGTAGTCCTGAATATAAACACGCCTGAGTCACGCAGCACCAGATATTCAATCATTTAAATACACTGTGATTACTGTGGGTATATTACATATTCATGAAAACTGATAGTGACACACATTTACATTTTATCACTTTTATTAATATAATATACTGTTTATTACACTGTAAAGACCTGCACACTGCTTATTTAAAATGTTAAGGAAATCCAAAATATACAGAAAAAGGTAACTTGCTCTTAAAGCCACCAACACTGAGGCCGGACAATCTGACAATCTGACAATCTGACAAAGCTGCAGGTAATTAATGAGAAACATCAAGGTCAGAGAAATGAGTAAATTCAGCATCACTGCAGGTGTTTTGTTTGTTAGCATGGAGCATTCTCGGTCCAGTTGATCATTTCCATCGCAAAGATGTCAAACGTTCACCTAACTCAAAATACTTGAGACATAATCGCTGTAAATAAATGTAATCTTACCTAAAAAAATGATTATTCTATTTACATTTTTGTAAACATTTATGAACATTTTTACAGTGCAACACCCCCACTTTACCCCCACAAATACCCAACTGACCCAACCAAACTGAAGTGCTGGATGGAGCTCCACCATTCCAGAGAGACCTTCTCCAGATAAATCTATTCTACTGACAAAACCTGTGCACATCTGTGTCAGTAATTCATGCAACATAAAGTAGCTGAATTCATTCAAACATCTCAAAAATCATAACGATTTCTATACTTCTCAATTCTATATGTATCCTTATTTACAGTCAGGGCTGTAGAAGTGACTTTGGATTTGTGAGTCTGTTTTTTGCAGCCCAAACCTGTTAAACAGTATATGTGTTCGATCTTTGCATATTTTACTGCATATGAAAATATAAATACGATTTAGGATATATATGATTTAGGATATATATGATTTAGGATATATATGATTTAGGATGTGTATGATTTAGGGTATGTATGATTTAGGGTATGTATGATTTAGGATATATATGATTTAGGATATATATGATTTAGGATATGTATGATTTAGGATATGTATGATTTAGGATATATATGATTTAGGGTATGTATGATTTAGGGTATGTATGATTTAGGATATATATGATTTAGGGTATGTATGATTTAGGATATGTATGATTTAGGATATGTATGATTTAGGATATGTATGATTTAGGGTATGTATGATTTAGGGTATGTATGATTTAGGATATATATGATTTAGGATATATATGATTTAGGATATGTATGATTTAGGATATGTATGATTTAGGATATATATGATTTAGGGTATGTATGATTTAGGGTATGTATGATTTAGGATATATATGATTTAGGGTATGTATGATTTAGGATATGTATGATTTAGGATATGTATGATTTAGGATATGTATGATTTAGGGTATGTATGATTTAGGATATATATGATTTAGGGTATGTATGATTTAGGGTATGTATGATTTAGGATATGTATGATTTAGGATATGTATGATTTGGGATATATATGATTTAGGATATGTATGATTTAGGGTATGTATGATTTAGGATATATATGATTTAGGGTATGTATGATTTAGGGTATGTATGATTTAGGATATGTATGATTTAGGATATGAATGATTTGGGATATATATGATTTAGGGTATGTATGATTTAGGGTATGTATGATTTAGGGTATGTATGATTTAGGGTATGTATGATTTAGGGTATGTATGATTTAGGATATGTATGATTTAGGATATATATGATTTAGGGTATATATGATTTAGGGTATGTATGATTTAGGATATATATGTAAAGGGAATAAAAATGTGGAAACAGCGTAAATAATCCTTCCTCATGAGTCTGAAAGCATTCCAGTAAAGGGAGGAAATTCCTCGGGCAGACCTTAGAGAATCCTGGTGCTCATAGTGATAACACAACCGCAGTCTATGAGTTAATGACCCAGAAATGTGTTTCCACCATCTGGAATAAATCAGTGATAATTTAACCTTCATCACTAACACTCGTCTCTGAGCCAATAATATAAAGAATATCTCATACTTACACTATACTGCCAAAATGATTCACTCACCCGTATAAATCACTGATCTCAGGTGATCCTGAATCTCCTCCTCCTCCTTCACAGGTGATTAATAATAAAATCAGCAGAACGATTGAAAGAGCGGATCTCAGGCTCTCAGGAGCTCAGTGAACTCCAGCACTGTCGGACTGTGATAGGATACAGGAGCACCTGTGCAACAAGTCCAGTCATGAAATTTCACTACTCACTACTAAATATTCCACAGCCAACTGTCAGTGATATTATAACACAGTGGAAGAGACTGAGAACCACAGCGTCTCTGTGCTCTGCAGAGTAAAATAACAGAGCAGGGTCAGCGGATACTGAGGAGCACAGTGCACAGAGTTCACCAACTTTCACCAATCCCTACACCAATCACTACACCAATCACTACACACCTCCAAACTCCACGTAGCTTCAGAGTTTATTTTAAGATACTGAGTGATAATAAAACTCTTTTATAGTAAATCTGAAATAGAGCACGGTTGGTTTGTAATGATGGGATGGTTAACAGTGGTATATAAGATCAGTCAGTCGGTTTTTCTGTTGTTGAATTAAAGTGTTTTTAATCAGAAACAGAGACGGGAGCTGTGAGCTTCTGGAGATGGAGACAGGTCTCATTAACTCCACACCCACAGCAGACCAGACCAGACCCATCAGAGACGTTCCAGAGCCTGAAATACTCTCAGAATTACTCTCAGAGACGCTGAGCAGTTTTATTCTTCCTGACGGGGTTTTAGAGGAGTTGCAGTGTTGAGTGAGCATGTCGACAGTAGGACTCTCAGCTGGTTCTGTTTAGGACATGTTTACCCCCAAAAAACCCAAATCTCCTTAATACGACTGCATTGTATTGAGGAGAGGATAGCTGGGGACATGTATTACGAGATTTTAGGGAACAACCTCCTCCCCTCAGTTAGAGCACTGAAGATGGGTAGTGGCTGGATCTTCCAACATGACAATGACCCAAATCACACAGCCAGGATAACCAGGGAGTGGCTCTGTTAGAAGCATATCAAGGATCTGCAGTGGCCTATAGCCCATCTCCAGATCTATAGAAACCCTATAGAAAATCTTTAGAGGAGCACAAACTCTGTGTTCCTCAGCGTTCAGCCCAGAAACCTGCTGATCTGGAGAAGATCTGTGTGGAGGAAAGAGCCAGAATCCCTGCTGCAGTGTTGAAGTGTTGAAGTGCAAACCTGGTGAAAAACTACAGGAAATGTTTGACCTCTGTAATCGCAAACAAAGGCTACTGTACCAAATATTAATATTGATTTTCACAGGTGTTTAAATACTCGAAGTCGCAGGGTGTTCAAATATTTATTTTCCTCACTGTACTTTATTATTTTGTTTTCTTAAAACATGAATATATATATATATATATATATATATATATATATATATATATATATATATATATATATATATATATATATATATATATATATATTCTTTAAAGATATTGGAAAATATAGAAATATAAACATAACTTTAACTGGAACAGTTGGGTGGTCCAACATCTAACATTAATTTAAATGATTTAAGTAGAGAATATTTAATTAATTCAGATTATTCAGGCTCACAGTGTGATAATTACATGAATTTCAGGAGTTATTTCATATTTCGCTTCACTTCTTCTTTTCCCGGGTTCGGTAATCAGTTTGGCACAAATACAAATCCTTTATAAATCACATTACATCACTGATACACTATTACTCACCCTAACCCCCAACATCCTGATCAGACCTCAGAACTGATTCAGTACCAGCCTGAGGAGACACTGACCCCTCCCACACACACACACACCCACACTCACACACTCAAACACACACACACACACACTCAAACACACACACACACACACACACACACACACACACACACACACCACTCACACACACACACACACACACACACACTCAAACACACGCACACTCAAACACACACTCAAACACACACACACACACACACACACCACACACACACATGCAGTGTTTTTTGATTCTTGTGAGGACCTATCATTTACATAGTAATAATTGTAGGTAATGCACACTATACCTACACCTAACCTCAACCTTAGTCTTAATCTTAATCTTAACTTTAACCTCATTGATCAGAAGTAAATCATTTTATTCTTTTTCCTTTTCTAATTAAAATTCCTAAAATAACTAAAATAACCCTTTAAAATTATAAGAAATGCAAAATCACAAACCAACAGATTATTACAGATCACTACACTGTGAGTCTGGATACACTGAATTTAACTAAATAACTTGAAAATTGACTTCAGTCTGTTGCCATTGACCACTTATTTCCTATTGGATGCTGGCACCATCTATTTGCATATTGTGTGTGTATTCCACCACCAGTTTCTGACATTCACCATCAGTGTGTAGTCGCCCCCCCCCCCTCCTCCTCTGGCTACTTTACATACACTTACAGGTCAAATATTCTGATTAACTTATGATGAACTACTTCAGCTCATTAGACAGCATCTTTTATGCATAATTAAACAATTAAATGAATTTACTTGATGTTTTTGTTTTATTAAATAATTTGCACAATAATGCTCCTCTAAATTTTAGTGTAAGCTAATTAAAAGGATTTGTATTAAACCTTGTTTTAATATAAACACTTACATTTGAACAGTTAAGTTAGCAGCTCAGAAAATAATATTTGCAAATATATTATATAAACATATAGACCAAGCAGTTAATCACAGGATCTACAGGATCTACAGGTTTCAGGTGTCACAACCAGTGTGCAAATATATTTTACAAAAAGTCAATAAAAAAGAAGCGATTAATTGCAGCAGCTTAAACTCATTTAAATTATATTAAGTTGATTCAACTTAAAGATCTCTGTTTAAATGTAATTGTGGTTCACTCAACTCAAAAACGTGCATCTGGTCCTCACAAAAGTAGCAAAACGTGTATAAACACACACACACACACACACACTATCCCGGGACAGCGTGCCAAAAACCCCGCCTACGATGCTGCATCATCACCGACATCATCAGCCCTAGCCCCGCCCCTTCCCGCGCGCGACCAGGAGGGGATAAAGGCTCGCGGGTCCTCTGTGGGCAGCAGTAGAGTCTCGCGCGCTCAGAGCGGCTCACCTGTGGATTAGAGGGGAGGATCTTCACCTGCGCTGATCTGAGATCTGAGATCTAAAAGAAGGAGCTGAAGGTAAGAGCAGGTCTGAGATCAGTCTTCTTAATGCTCTTAATGTTTTGGCAGGTTATATTGGCTGTGGGTCAGTGAGGGGGTTTATCTGAGGGAGGGGCTCAGTCTGACTGATCCTGATACCGCAGAGTTACATCAACAAACTCCTCACTATTGTAACTATACTCTATACTCATACTCTATACTCTATACTCTACACATACTATACTCATACTCTATACTCTATACTCTACACATACTATACTCATACTCTATACTCTACACATACTATACTCATACTCTATACTCTATACTCTACACATACTATACTCATACTCTATACTCTATACTCTACACATACTATACTCATACTCTATACTCTATACTCTACACATACTATACTCATACTCTATACTCTACACATACTATACTCATACTCTGTACTCTATACTCTACACATACTATACTCATACTCTATACTCTACACATACTATACTCATACTCTATACTCTATACTACTGTAACCATACTCTAGAACAGGGGTTCTATGCTGGACCCACATTCATAGAATACAAACCAAACTAACCAAACTTGCTTCAAAAAACAATTTAAACATAAATATGCACGCAAAGTGTATTTAAGAGCATTTTTAAGAAACTATGGAGTAACATGATCTAGAACTACATGTATAAAAGTTAAATAAGTTAAATAAGACCATTAATTTAATATTTCACTTCTCTGCATTCAGAAATCATTAGTAAGAAATTCTCTCTCTAGCTCTATCCGGTCAGGATTAGTTTCTCAGGGTGTTCTGGGTAATTTTTTCTTTTATGGGGGGGTTTTATCCTCTGTGATTTTATTCCCGTCCAGAACGATCATGTAGGTGTTTTTCTCAGACGTCCTCTGAGAAAATTACAGGCTGAATTATCTACTGTTTTTCTCTGAACTCCGTGCTCCTCCGGTAATTTTAGTCCCGTCCGGACGCACATCTCTGAGTTTCGTCTCCTCACCTTTAATAAAATAGATATTTGTCCACTGTCGCGCACCGTAATTACAGTTTGGATGCACCACGGTTTCCATGGAGATCCACGTTAAAAAAACACAAGAGCGAGTGGAAATGGAGGAGCTACTGAACTCCGTGATGTGACCGAGAAAAAAGCCTAAAAACTCACTGATCCTCCTGTTTTTCAATTGCAGTCCAGATGCAGGAGTTTTATCACTAAAGAGTAGAAGTGTGACATTTATGTATATTGTCCCACCCCTACTGCATAGTGCTGCATTTTAAATGCTTTTCATTGAGCATTTGCAGTTTAGCCTGTTGTGTGGATGTTTGAGTGCATGTTTTAGCTCTCTCTCTTTCTTTCTTTCTTTCTTTCTCTCTCTCTCTCTTTTTCTTTCTCTTCTCTTTCTTTTCAGTCTTTTGTTTTCTCACACACTTTCACACACAGCTGTGTTACTCAGCGGTGAGTCAGCGAGCGGCTTTCAGTGTAAATCTCTCTCCCTCTCTTTCTCTCTGCCTGAGCTCTCTCTCTCTCTCTCTCTCTCTCTCGCGCTGTCTCTGGTTTAGAGAGGAATGCTGGTAATTGCTGTGAGAGTTCCGCTCGGTGTTCCTGGTTATCAGGGATGAGACCCTCTATCTGTTCTTATCTCTGGGAGGGAATGCAGAACCCATTACTGTGTAAACTGTGCGGACAGGATCTTCTCAGACCATTCTCATCTCAACATCTCATCTCAACATCTCACCCACCACTTACTGAGTTATTATCACAATATGCTGCCCACAATATCAGTGATATCACAATACTGTGATTCTGCAATCAAGAAATAATACGCTCGAGGTTCGTGCTATAACCTGTAATATCGGCGCTGCTGTGCTGCAGTTATAGGTTATAGCAAAAACCTTGAGTGTATTATAGCGATTATTATACCACAGTTCCATTATCGCTGTTTATTGAAAGATTTTAAAGAGTTAAAGAGGAGGAGAAAATAGGATCTGTTTGGTTATAAAAACTCCGTCAGTTAAATTAGTTCCATTGCTGCTCTGTTTGTAGCTGTGCTGTTTGGCTTGTAAGCGCTGCTGCATCGTTGCTAGGTTACCTGTATGTGGTGGAGTAATACGTACATGGAGAGCTTCGATACAGTGCCATTACTGGCTGATAACAGCACTCATAGAACGCCTTTCAGCCAATCACATTGCAGGATCGGAACTAACTGTAGTATAATACTGGATATATCACAAGACAATTCTGTATGATATTCACAGCGTCTGTGTTTCTGAAAAAGATACTCATAAATAATACTCATAAATAATGAAATACCAGCCTGGGCTTCAGCATATAAGTGTGTCTGCATTCCTGTGTCTGTGTGTGTGTGTTGGTGTGTGTGTGTGTGATGGTGTTTTATGAGAGTGTCTTTACAGGCTTTGCTTTAGTCAGCAGGTTCACAGCATGCTCTACTGCGCAAGCTTTGTCTGTGTGTGAGTGTGTATGTGAGTGTGTGTGTGAGTGTGTGTGTGAGTGTGTATGTGAGTGTGTAGGTGTGTGTGTGAGTGTGAGTGTGTGTAGTCTTAAGTCTGGTTCTGGTACTGAAAATGTCAAACACATAAACACACCAAAAATGAAGGTTGCACTTCAGTTTCTGAATCAGTTTCTCTGATTTTGCTATTTATAGGTTTATGTTTGAGTAAAATGAACGTTGTTGTTTTATTCTATAAACTACAGACAACATTTCTCCCAAATTCCTAATAAAAATATTCTCATTTAGAGCATTTATTTACAGAAAATGAGAAATGACTGAAATAACAAAAAAGATGCAGAGCTTTCAGACCTCAAATAATGCAAAGAAAACAAGTTCATATTCATAAAGTTTTAAGAGTTCAGAAATAATCAATATTTGGTGGAATAACCCTGATTTTTAATCACAGTTTTTTTTTCATGCATCTTGGCATCATGTTCTCTTCCTCCACCAGTCTTACACACTGCTTTTGGATATCTTTATGCTGCTTTACTCCTGGTGTAAAAATTCAAGCAGTTCAGTTTGGTGGTTTGATGGTTTGTGATCATCCATCTTCCTCTTGATTATATTCCAGAGGTTTTACATTTGGTAAAATCAAAGAAACGTATTTTTTCAGAGCTGTGTATCATGGCTCATTCCCTACATCTAGAAGTAGAGGGTGATGGAAAAATGTGTAAATTAAATTGAAATGTTTTTTTAGCAGAGTACTGATGAAATATCACTAAATCACAGCTCAGGCTGGAATGCAGAGGGTGATTTAAAGGGTTTCTGAGATTTCTTATAATTCTTATAAATTCTCGTCTTATAGTTATATATTGTGAATAATTGTTAAGAAAGTAATAAGATCACTGTAACCATATAAAACATCAGAGCAGTTAAATATACAGTGCTGTATGATCACAGGAGCAGAATCACTAAAATGAATGCAGGCCTGCAAAGCACTGTAAGATGATACTTAATGTGTGTGTGTGTGTGTGTGTGTGTGAGTGTAGTGTGTGTGTAGTGTGAGTGTGTAGTGTGTGTATGTGTGTCTGTCTGTGTTCTTTGTTGTACAGAATGACTCAGCTGTCCTCCTGTACACGTGTTTCTGCTCCATCACTGTTTGGTGCAGTTTTTCTTTCTTTCTTTTCTGATCCCTCTCTCTCTCTCTCTCTCTCTCTCTCTCTCTCTCTCTCTCTCTCTCTCTCTCTTCTGCTCTCTGCTAACAATGTGTCTCTGTTCTGCTTCTGCAGCCTGAGACAGGATGCAGATTACCCCCCTAACCCTACCCACACACACACCCACACCCACACACACACACACACACACCCACACACACCCACACACACACACACACACACACACGCACACTTTTGCATTGGGAGGCACAGATGTATGTTGTGTATATTTGTGGTGTATATATTCTGTATTCTATTTAATGACCATAAACCAACTTCAGAAACCAGTGGGAGAGTTTCTCCACTGAATTAAAAAAGGCATTTAATTCACTCAGACGTTTCTGTGGCTCAGGAATACCACTGCTGTCTACTCACTCTAAAACCCAGACAGCTTTAAATGTGTGAGAGAGAGAATAGAGAGAGACAGATAAAAAGAGAGAGAGAATAACGGAGGAGAAGAGCGCTGTGGGTTGGTGGTGATGGTCTGTTAGTTTTGGGGGGATTTTCCAAGAAAATTTCTCCAGGAAGAAACAGATGTTCAGTTTGATCCAGCTGTAGAAAGGTCACAGTGTGTGTGTGTGTTATGTGTGTGTTGTGTGTGTGTGTGTGTGTGTGTGTGTGTGTGTGTGTTATGTGTGTGTTGTGTGTGTGTGTGTGTGTGTGTGTGAGATCACTCTCATGTCTTAGTGACCATATGTTTCCTGCAGTGGGTGAACACGCTGTCTGTGTCTCACATCCTTTATATTTAAAGTAAACAGAGTTAACCCTTTACTGTAATGTAGTTTCTTCAAACACAAGATTAAAATACCCCCCCCCGACAGAGGAAAAGTAAAATCTACATAAATATACAACTTTAAAAAACTTCAGTTTCTGAATCAGTACACACTGCTTTTGGATAACTTTATGCTGCTTTACTCCTGGTGTAAAAATTCAAGCAGTTCAGTTTGGTGGTTTGATGGTTTGTGATCATCCATCTTCCTCTTGATTATATTCCAGAGGTTTTTAATTTGGTAAAATCAAAGAAACTCATCATTTTAAGTCTCTTATTTTGATATACAGTATATATATATATATATATTTATAAATGATTGAGTTATTTAAAGGGACATGCTGAGTGGTGTTGTGTGAGAGGGATCAGTCTGTGCTGCCTGTCTGAACTTGGTCTGTTAGAGAATCTCATTCCATTCTTTTGGAGTCACTCTCAGAGTTTCCAGTGGAGCCCGGAGGAGAAAAAGCTCTGCAGTGTTTAATATCAGACTCAGCAGCTCTACTTTATTAGAGTTACACTGAATAAGAGAAAGATAAAGCAGCTTTTTTATTTAACACACAAATCCTCTCAGCTTAAGTGATCACAGGTGAGAAGAGTGCTGCAGAGCAGTGATACTGCACAGCATACTTTTCCTGTCATTACGATAGCAAAGACACACCCTGTATTAAGCTGCAGGGTTCGTCTATAGATCACTAAATTAGAGCCCTGTGTGTTTGGGGACATTGTGGAATCTGCAAAAGGCTCTGAATTGTTTGTTACTGAACAGATAAACCCAGTTCTATTGTTTACTGATTAAAAACTATTGATCCCTATCACATTAGTTATTAAAATAAATGTTAGATCAATTCTGAATTAATGCTATAATTATGCAGAGTCTGTAGAGTTGTTTTTGAAGTGAGCTTAGCTTTTCACTTCCTTTTAACAGCCTGAGTGTGTGTGTGTGTGTGTGTGTGTGTGTGTGTGTGTGTGTGTGTGTGTGTGTGTGTGTGTATGTGTGTGTGTATGTGTGTGTGTACGTGTGTGTGTGTGTGTGGGGGGGGGGGGGTCAGTCTGACTCACTCTGCTCTGCTGACCTGATTTTGGGTGAAGTTTTGCTCCATGCTTTAATTTCTTTTCTCTGATTTCTGTCTCTTGTCTCGTGTTTATGGATGTAGATCAGAGCTATACGTTCAGGTTATGATTTTAATAAGTTTTAATATCAGTTCTATATTAGTTCTTGTATCACTTTTATCTGCAGAGTGTTTTATTTTGTGTTTTTACTCATAGTTCTGAGGAGGAGCTTTTACATAAAGGCTGCTAACTTCTTTATTTATCCTGTACAGTGGAGGAAACTCTTGCGCTTCCTTTCCTGGGGCGGTCCTGATGAGAGCCAGTTTCATCACTTCAGTTTCTTTTTCTTTTTTTTTGCCTTTTACAGAGTGACCATGGGCTGCTTTTCTAAACAGTGCTCTCTTTTATTTGATTCAAATATTCACAATCATGCACCATTTATCATGTATTGTTCCTCTGTAAATGATGAGCTACTTTGTGTTGGTTTATCACCTAAAATCTCAATGAAATATGTAAATATTTATGTTTGTGGTTGTAAGGAGACAAAATGTTAAAATCAGGATGGAGGATTGGGGGTGTTGGGGTGGGATCTTGCTGATGGCTGATGTTTGATATCAGAATGACGACTCTGTGCTGTTATATATGATCATTTCTGCTGTTTGATGTGATAAATGTGTGTGTATGATATCTGTATGATATATGTATGATATATGTATGATATCTGTATGATATATGTATGATATATGTATGATGTCTGTATGATATATGTATGATATATGTATGATGTCTGTATGATATATGTATGATATATGTATGATGTCTGTATGATGTCTGTATGATATATGTATGATATATGTATGATGTCTGTATGATATATGTATGATGTCTGTATGATATCTGTATGATGTCTGTACATCACTCTGGTCTTTACTTATGAAGATCAGAGCAGCAGTATCAGGATACAGAGTCTGAATAGTGAATTCTTGATCAGCTGTCGTCTGTAGAGCTGATCGTGTGTCTGTTTAATATGATGAAGCGATGTCTGACCTTATTGAGAATGTTGTTCTTACCTGTTATATTTACCTGTTATAAATACCTTCAGACATGTACTAACAGGGGTTGAGGGGTGGAGTTTCGCTCTGAGACAAGCCGAATGCCCCTCGGCTACCTCTGGGTTATTTTTATCAGTTTTGATGATTTAATGGTGTATTATTATAGATCTGCAGTGTGTAGCAGCAGAACTCGAGCAGCTCTGTGACTCAAACTGTTTTAGTTTCTGATCTGTGAATCAGCAGCTCCAGAAATCCCCTATAAACACCGTCCCTCCCCGACAATACTGCTAATTATCATCTGCAGAACTTCCCGTATTTAATCCTGTTTATCTGTGTTTTCTCAGCTCATCACCCGTAAACCTGAGAGACATCATGAGTCTAATAATCCAGAATCTGCTGCTGCTGCTGCTTGTGCTCCTCCACTGCTCTTCAGCTGAGAGGGTAAAACTCTCACACTCCTCCCTGCAGTGCAGCGCTGCACCATATATCACTATCACACCATCATCACAATGAGCACCAGCGTTTTCTTTCTTTATTTATTTTCTACAGTAGATTAATCTCTCTCTCTCTCTCTTTCTCTCTGTTTTTCTCAGCAGCTGATCCACAGAGTGAGGAGAGGAACTCGTATTTACAGAAGTGAGTCTAAACCCCAGCCTTTCACCCATTATACTGAAATATTATAAACGCAGTAGAATATTAAATATATAAAGTGTGTAAGAGTGAAAATGTAGCTCCACTTTACAGCAGATCCACTTACTGCACTCCCTGCTGCACTAGAGGGAGCCACACTACCAGCTTACACTACTCACACCATTCACACTACTCACACTACCAGCTCACCCAGCTCACACCATTTACACTACTCACACTACCAGCTCACCCAGCTCACACCATTCACACTACTCACACTACCAGCTTACACTACTCACACTACCAGCTTACACTACTCACACCATTCACACTACTCACACTACCAGCTTACACTACTCACACTACCAGCTCACACCATTTACACTACTCACACCATTTACACTACTCACACTACCAGCTCACCCAGCTCACACCATTTACACTACTCACACTACCAGCTTACACTACTCACACCACCAGCTCACCCAGCTCACACCATTTACACTACTCACACTACCAGCTCACGCCATTTACACTACTCACACTACCAGCTTACACTACTCACACCATTCACACTACTCACACTACCAGCTTACACTACTCACACTACCAGCTTACACTACTCACACCATTCACACTACTCACACTACCAGCTTACACTACTCACACTACCAGCTCACACCATTTACACTACTCACACCATTTACACTACTCACACTACCAGCTCACCCAGCTCACGCCATTTACACTACTCACACTACCAGCTTACACTACTCACACCATTCACACTACTCACACTACCAGCTTACACTACTCACACCATTCACACTACTCACACTACCAGCTTACACTACTCACACTACCAGCTCACACCATTTACACTACTCACACCATTTACACTACTCACACTACCAGCTCACCCAGCTCACACCATTCACACTACTCACACTACCAGCTTACACTACTCACACCATTCACACTACTCACACTACCAGCTTACACTACTCACACTACCAGCTCACACCATTTACACTACTCACACCATTTACACTACTCACACTACCAGCTCACCCAGCTCACACCATTTACACTACTCACACTACCAGCTTACACTACTCACACCACCAGCTCACCCAGCTCACACCATTTACACTACTCACACTACCAGCTCACGCCATTTACACTACTCACACTACCAGCTTACACTACTCACACCACCAGCTCACCCAGCTCACACCATTTACACTACTCACACTACCAGCTCACGCCATTTACACTACTCACACTACCAGCTCACGCCATTTACACTACTCACACTACCAGCTTACACTACTCACACCACCAGCTCACACTACTCACACCATTTACACTACTCACACTACCAGCTCACCCAGCTCACCCCATTTACACTACTCACACTACCAGCTTACACTACTCACACTACCAGCTTACACTACTCACACTACCAGCTTACACTACTCACACTACCAGCTCACCCAGATCACACCATTTACACTATTCATACTACTCACACTATTTACACTACTCACACTACCAGCTCACACTGCTCACTCCTAGCCAGTTTTGGATCTCTGTGTGTCTTTATTATTTATTGTTTGTTTTATTTGGCCTCTTCTTTCTGTGCCTCTTTGTTTCTCTGATTTTCACTTCGTCTCTCTCTTTTTCTTCTGTCTCTCTCTGTCTCTCTCTCTCTCTCTCTCTGTCTCCCTCTCTGTCTCTCTCTCTCTCTCTCTCTCTGTCTCCCTCTCTGTCTCTCTCTCTCTCTCTGTCTCTGTCTCTCTCTCTCTCTCTCTCTCTGTCTCTGTCTCTCTCTCTCTCTCTGTCTCTCTGTCTCTGTCTCTGTCTCTCTCTCTCTCTCTCTCTCTCTCTGTCTCTGTCTCTCTCTCTCTCTCTGTCTCTGTCTCTCTGTCTCTGTCTCTCTCTCTCTCTCTCTCTCTCTGTCTCTGTCTCTCTCTCTCTCTGTCTCTGTCTCTCTGTCTCTCTCTCTCTCTCTCTCTGTCTCTGTCTCTGTCTCTCTCTCTCTCTCTGTCTCTGTCTCTCTGTCTCTCTCTCTCTCTCTCTCTGTCTCTCTCAGTTCAGTTCAGTTCAGTTCAGAGGTGCTTTATTAGCATGAATGTAATTACATACACTATTGCCAAAGCAATTAATAATACAAGTAAACAGACGTTATAAAATAATAAAAATAATAATAAGTAAATACTAACAATAATAACAAAAATAAAATACATAAGTAAATCTACAGATTAGAGAGAAAAAAAAAAAAAACAGTAATATTAAAAAGGTTGAGTTATTAATAAAGAAAAGAAGTAAAAGTAGTAATAAAGCATGTTAAAGTTAGATTAATAGAAGTGAAAGTAATAGTACAGAACGTATTACAGATATAAGTACAGATATTAGTGATTGGTGGACGGTCTCACTGGTTGTCTCTCAGGTTGTGACAGGCTGTAATGTATTGGGCAGCGAGTGTGATCAGCTCTCTGCTCTCTCCCAGTATGTAGGGCAGTTTGTGTGTATTAGTGCAGTGTAGGAACTCGGGGGCGACGCTGCTAAATTTCCTATAATATAAACTCCTGATGGAGTGGTATTTTGGACACTCTGTGAGGAAGTGCAGCTCTGTCTCCACCACTGCCAGCTCACAGTGAGAGCACAGTCTGGCCTCTCTGGGTGTCCAGTTCTGCCTGCGCCGGCCGGCCTCCACGGCCAGGCTGTGCTCACTGAGTCTGTACATGCTCAACATCTTTCTCAGTTTTCTATCTTTAATTTCTGTCAGGTAATCTGCCAGAGTGTATTCTCGGTTCAGAGCCGAATAGCACTGCAGTCTGTGCTGCTGTTTTACTGTCTCAGTCCAGTGTGTGATGTATTTCTGTTTTTGTTGGGTAATAATTTGGTTGGGTTTAATGTTTTGGGCGAGTGTGTAGTGGGGCTGGGTGGTGTGTGTGATGTCAGTGTGTGTTAGGTCAGTGAGATTCAGGATCAGCTGGGTTAGGGGACTCCTCTGGATGTTCAGCTCTTGGCAGGTCAGTGCTTTATAGTGGAGTGAGTGGGGGTCACTAGATTTAATGTGCTTCCAGAAGTTTATGGCTCTTTTTTGAATGTTAATTATTAGAGGGTACTGTCCTAATTCTGCTCTGCAGGCCGTGTTCGGGGTCTTCCTCTGCACACTGAGGAGATTCCTGCAGAACTCTGTGTGCAAAGTTTCAACTGGGTGTTTGTCCCAGTTTAAAAAATCATTTTGAGTGAGGGGTCCCCAAACCTCACTACCATACAATGCAATGGGTTCTATTATTGATTTAAATAATTTTAGCCAGATTTTAATGGGAATTTCAAATTTAAAAGATTTTTTAATGGCAAAAATAGCTCTTCTCGCTTTTTCTTTGAGCTCCTTCACAGCCAAGCCAAAACTTCCAGTATAACTGAACGTTACACCCAAATATGTGTATGTTTTAGTATATTCAATATTTGTGTTATTAATTTTAAAATTAAAATTCCCCTGACTTTTTGTCCCTTTTTGAAACACCATGATTTTGGTTTTTTGGTGGTTTATTTTCAAAGCCCATGTGTGACAAAAGTCCTCCAGTACTTTGAGACTTTGTTGTAGTCCCTCTCTCGTAGGGGACAGTAAAACGAGGTCGTCTGCATAAAGAAGACATTTGACCTCGGTGTCACCCAAAGTAAGACCAGGTATATTACTGGATTGATCCAATTTTTCTGCCAATTCATTAACATATAAATTAAACAGAGTGGGGCTCAGACTACAGCCTTGTCTTACTCCTCGTGACTGTGGAAAGAAGTCTGTTCTGAGATTTTCAATTTTAACTGCACATTTACTTTGTGAGTACATCGATTTAATTACATCATATGTTCTCCCCCCAACACCATTCTCAATAAGTTTATAAAATAATCCGGTATGCCAAATTGAGTCAAAAGCTTTCTGGAAATCCACAAAGCAGGTAAAGATTTTGTGTTTATTTTGAGTTACATGTTTATCAATGAGCGTGTGGAGGGTGAAAATGTGGTCTGATGTTCTGTGGTTGGGTAAAAAGCCAATTTGATTTTTACTCAGAACGTCATGTTCTATTAGAAATTGTGTAATTCTGCTGTTCAGGATGCTGCAGAATATCTTACCTAGGTTACTACTTACACAAATTCCTCTGTAATTGTTTGGGTTAAATTTATCTCCGGTTTTGAAAATAGGGGTTATAAGTCCTTCATTCCACGTAGTTGGGAAGTGGCCGACATTTAAAATAAAATTAAATAGTTTTAAGATAGCCAATTTGAATATATGATTTGTGTTTTTTAACATTTCATTTAACACACCATCTGTTCCACAGGCTTTTTTAGGCTGAATATTTTTTAGTTTTTCCTCTAATTCCTTTTCTGTAATTGGGAAGTCGAGGGGGTTCTGGGAATTCTTAATAATTGTTTCAAATGCCTGTAGTTTTTCAGATATTTCAAATTGTTTTCTATTTATTAATGGAGTACTGTACAATTTTTCAAAATGATTTCTCCATGTATTTCCATTAATGATTGTTAATTGTTCATGATCTGTTCGGTTTAATGATTTCCAATGATTCCAGAATGAATTAGAATTAATTGATTCTTCTAAATTGTTAATTTGATTTTGTATATGTTTGTATTTTTTAATTCTTAGCGTATGTTTGTATTCTTTAAGTGCTTCACAGTACTTTGTGCGTAATTCCTGATCATGAGGTTCTCTGTGTTTCTGATTGGATAACCTTCTTAGTTCTTTCCTCTTGTTTTTACAGTCCTGATCAAACCATTTGTTTTCTTGGGTCTTTTTGGGTTTGTTTTTTCTAATGCTTAAATTTGAAATTTGGATGGCACGGTCAAAAATTCTGTTTAAATGTTCCACAGCCATGTCAACTCCCTCTGCATTCTGAGGAAAGGTGTGAGATAGAAAGGAGTTAAGGAGTGTCTGGATTTGCTGGCTGTTAATTGCGTGAATATATTTTTCAGCACTGTCCTGAGTCCATCTGGGAGGTAGTTTAAATTTGAAAAGTTTGCAGGGATTTTGCCAATTATCATTCCCAACTGGTTTGTTTAGATATACAGTAATTTGGCTGTGATCAGAGAGAGGTGTCAGTGGCTTGACTGTGAAGGCTCTCAGGAAGGTTGTGTCCAGATCTGTTATTATATAATCTACAACACTGTTGCCAAGAGCTGAGCAGTGTGTGAACTTACCGAATGAGTCACCTCGCATTCGTCCATTCACAATGTACAGACCCAGGCTTCGACAGAGCTGCAGTAGGTTTCTTCCATGTGAATTTACTGATTTATCGCAGTTTTCTCTGGGGGAGTGAGTACCAAAATGTATATCATCTCCTGTAATGAAATGATCTCCTTTTGTGCTGATAAAGTCAGGTTGCTCTCCTGTTCGAGCGTTTAAGTCCCCACAGATCATTACATGGCCTTGAGTTTGGAAATGACTAATTTCGCTTTCTAAATTTTGGAAGGTTTCTTCTTTAAAATAGGGGGATTCTGCTGGGGGGATGTATATTGCACAAATAAATAAATTTTGGGGGGTTGAAATTGCCTGTTTGTTAAGTTTTATCCACAAATAATCTTCTCCTTTTTTTACTATTTCTATAGAATTTGTTAGTTCTGATTTAAACCAAATAAGCATTCCCCCCGAGTCCCTACCCTGAGAAACGCCTGTTAACTTGGTGGAAGGAATAACCAATTCTCTGTGGTCTGGAGGACAACCAGTGGGACCGTCTCCTTTACACCATGTCTCCTGCAGTACCAAAATATCAATATCCTTAATTTCATTTATAAATTCAGGGTTTCTGCTTTTTAAATTAAAAAGAGAAGAGTTCAAACCCTGAATGTTCCAAACTGAAATTTGAAATGATGCCATTCTTTATGAAATAAAAGGTATGCTATTCTAATCATAGACCATGTCCCATCAGACGTGTGCAGATGTGACTGAGCATCTGCTGTATGTCTCTGAGTTCGGACATATTAGCGTTTGCTGTTCCTCTGACGACCTGAGCGTAGGTCAGGGGTCCAGGCCTGGTCTGGAGCTGCTGGGTAGTTGATGGTGGGACTGGTGCATGGGGGGAACCTGTGGTGTGTGCTGGTGCTGATGTATGTGCAGGAACAGGGTTCCTCTGGATTCTCCTCTGCATGCCTGGCTGTGGTGGGTGATGGTAGGTGTGGTGCTGAGGTGTCTGATGGGGGGCTTGTGATGCTCCTCCTCCAGGTCTTGGGGTGTGTTGTGATGACCGTGTTCTCTTGAGGTTTTGTTCAGCAGTGTACTGGATAGCCCTGCGGGTCAGTGCAATGTCCTTCAGCGTTTTTGCAAATGTAGGCACTACATTTTTAAAAAGGTGGACGTGATCATAGAGGCAGGTGGTATCCAGAGTCGGGTGATGGGCCAGGTGGGTGTTTGGCCGGAGAGCACATTCCCTGGAGATGCTGGCGTTGATTTTCTGGATGGTGTAAGGGTGAAAATCTTTGCGAGGCAGCAGTGTTGAGATGATAATTTTTGAATTAGAGAAGGTGTTGTTGGCCTTCTCGATTACTGCTCTCAGGGAGGTGGCCACTCTCTCTTGCTGACTCCGGAGGTCGTTTGTCCCGGTGTGGATTATAATGTGGGTCGGTGACCCTAGTTTTTCTTCTGTGAGGAGCTCCAGTGCTTTTTTAGTGGTTGGGCACCAGAGTTTTACCACTCTGTGTTTGGGAAATAGTTTTTTCTCATTAATGAATTTCCCGTTGGAATCGATTAACAGAGCAATGTCACATTGCCCTGGATTTCCCTCCTCTCTCTCAGTTTCCTGGATGTTGGACTCCACATGTGCTTGCTGACTGGGTGGAGTCTGCTGAGAACTGGTGACTGGAGCAAGTGAAGGCTGTTGAGAGTCGATGGTTGGAGCAAGTGGAGGTGGTTGAGAGTTGGTGGAGGTTGAGGGTGAGGGCTGAAGTTGGGTGGTTTGAGCTGATGGAGGGCTCTGATGTTGACTGAAGGAGAGCAGCTGTTGTGTCAGACTCTGTACTGTGTTGTCTCTCTGCTTTAGCTCCTCTCTCAATGCAGACATCTCCTTTCTGTAGGTGTGTCTGTCCTCCTCTATGATCATTTTTAGATCTTTAACTTGTTCTCTCAGTGCTGTCAACTCTTTTTCGGAGCTGTCCTTGTCCAGCTTTGGTTGATTGTAAGACTGCTGCTTTAGGACCATCTCTCTGAGTTGTACTAACTCGATTTCTAAGCGTGTAAAGTGCTCTTTCATTGAGGTGATGGAGGTGTAAAGTGAAGTCTGCTGGTTCTGTTCTGTGTCCTCCTGCTCCTGAGCTGGGGGCTCTGGGGGGTCTGTTGTAGTGTTCTGTAGATCTGCCTTGTCTTCCTGCAGTGTGTTTACAGTGAACTTTTCTTTCTTTGCAATTTCTTTAAGATTATTAAAAGAGTCCTGGAACACACTGGGGTTTCCCTGCACCATGACAGTACCATTTTTATAAATGTTCACTGTGGCCATAATTGTCTCTGTGTCTGTTGGGTCCTTTATTTTTATTTTCCACCCATTACAGATCCCTTCTTTTTTCACAGAGGAGTAGTGACTTAGCAGAGCTTTATGCCATGAGCTGGGGTGTTCTGAATAAAAGATGAGATTGCTGATTTCCCCAGTCTTATAAAAATCAGCAAACAGAGTTTCAGGATTCTCCTTTAGCAGATTCTGTTTAAACTGTTTCCTGGCCGTTTCACTTTTCAGTTCAGGAGGGTAAATGACAGGGCAGTACTGTACTGGGCCACAGAGTTGATCCACATCCTCCACAGGGCAGAGAGGGACAGGGGACAGTTCTGATTGGCTCATCCTGGACACCTTATATGGGTAACTGATGGCTCGGAATGTTGAGGGTTTTTGATTGTCAACCCTCCAACTGTCACTTTAGCTTTAGCATTTAGCTCATATTCATAGCTAAAACGCTTAAATATAGTATTTCTTCCTCTTATTTTCAATGTTTTTAGTGAAAAAGTCACTCACAGTACTGCAGATGCTGTTTGTTGAAAATTCTGATAGAGATGTATGTTCCTCTCAGTTTCTCCCTCCTGTAGTGATCTCTCTCTCCCTGCTCTGCTTTGCCTGAAGGTGAAGTCTCTTCTTGTTTTGATTCAATATCTTTCAAATATCTTATTGAATTTCTTGATTTCTGTCCTAAATATTTTACTTTTTACTTGAATTTACGTTATCCAAGTATTATTACAGATTTTCTTAATGTTTCTCTCACTTTAAAACAAAAAAAAAGAGAAAAATCTGGGAGCTCACACAGATATGACTTATCCTTAGAACTCTCTCTCTCTCTCTCATACTCTCTCTCTGTCTGTCTCTCTCCGTCTCTGTCTCTCTGTCTCTCTCTCTCTCTCTCTCTGTCTTTGTTTGTTGGACAGAAATCTTATTGTAACAGATGTTGTGGTTTTGTCTGTTTGACCGTCTTTGTGTTCTTTTTTCTGTGTGTGTGTGTGTGTGTGTGTGTGTGTGTGTTAGATCCCTGTGTGGATGTGTATTCGGGAGCAGTGAGGGAGACGGGGGAGACGTGGTTGAGGTGGAGAGGACAGTTGGTGGAGTTCTGCCGCTGCTCCCCGGGAGGAACCTCACACTGTCACTACACACCAATCACTAGTGAGTGACTCACACACACACACACACACTCACACACACACACAGTTAACCTATCACGCTCAACCCTGCCTCCATTTCCGTAGCTGCAAATTATTAAACAATGACTTTGTTCAGTTTTTATTTTATTTTGTTATTTAAAAGCCCCGGAAGTTTACTGCTAACTGTTGTACCATTTATCAGATCTGAAGCTTAAATAGTAAAAAGTAAATGTTTTAAAACTTGTGAGAAGCTCTAATAAAGATGAACTGGATCTTAAAGACAGGAAAAAACACAAAATAACAACAAAACAAAACAAACAAAAGATCAGCCTCAAAACAGTTAATCATCATTTTCTTTGTTTTTTAGATGAAAATCATTCAGACTCTCAGTTACACTTTGTGTTGAGAATTGTGGGTAAATGTTGAGGTAAAGCACTCTGGGTATTTCACTGATTCTGATACTGCAGATTAAAATAGCAGCACAGGTGAGCTGCAGTCTGAAACACCTGAGAGGAGGAAGCAGGAACTGATATTCTTCACCGCGTGATAAAACCAGGCTCAGGTTCAGGTTCTGTTTATAAATATGTGTAAAATGTAAAATGAGACGCCGGCTGCTGTAGGTAAAATTCCTTCACCTCCCTCAGATCACTGATTTCCTGCTGATAACCCAAAACCACGTCGTTTCCTCGTGGAGGAGAAACGATTCAGGCAGATTTGGGTCGAGCGGTAAAGTGGTAAAATAAGTCTGATTTAGGAGTTATTTTACTTATTTTTAGAGTACAGCAGGAAGGTGTGAAATGGTTAATTATATAAATGCATATCAAATATTTGTTCAGTTTACAGCCGAAATAAAGTGTTCTAATACTTTTGAAGGGGACAGTATAATAATATTAACTCTGATTCTCCTGTTTCTCTGCAGCGTGTTATAAATCTCGATGTTATAACGGAGGAACCTGTAAAGAGGCCGTGCGCTCAGGTGACTTCATCTGTCTCTGTGCACCAGGATTCACTGGAAACCAGTGTGAGATCAGTGAGTACACACACACACACACACTCACACTCACACACACACTATTTTATTTTATTATTCTATGTTGTAAATATTGTTCTTTGTATATGAGTGAGAACCTGCACACAAGTGGTTTACTCACCTGTCCTCACCTGACCTCACCTGACCTCACCTGTACTCACCTGACCTCACCTGTACTCACCTGTACTCTGTGAGATCTTATACACACACACACGTATTCATACAGTGCAACATCACACACACACACACACACACACACACACACACACACACACACACACACACAGCAAATAATCTACTGATGGTAAGTAAGGACTGGTTGGGGCACGCCCATTATGCAAATAATTACACCGTTATTAATATAATTATTAATATATTAATATATAATATATAATAATTATTAAACCTGAATTAGTTAAAATTACACTTTGAGAGTAAAAATAAACTCTTCACTTTTTGCTGCGTGTGTGTGTGTGTGAGTGTGTGTGTGTGTGTTTTATATTGTGTTGGACTCATTTAAACATAAAATCAGTAAGTGTATTTAATCAATGGAGCAGAAGAGCTGAAAACTCTCTGCTTTGCAATTGCAGTGAAAATCCTTAAATTAATCCTTAATTATATAATTTTCTACTCCATGTATTACTCCTATTAAAGTCATATCCAGTGTAACTATAGGAAAAAAACACATTTATATGTGTTGATGGTTAATATGAATATATATATATGCTGTGTTTTGTAATGTTAATTTACTGTAAATTTACTGTAAATTGTAAGTGTTGTAGTTTTGTTATGACAGTGTTTTATATATTGTGTTATATATTTCTGTGTTAGATCTGAGTGAGAAGTGTGTGGTCGGGTCGGGGTCTAGTTATCGTGGGACCTGGAGTCTCTCCAGATCTGGTAAAGAGTGTATTAACTGGAACTCCACCTCCCTCAGAGGAAAACTGTTCACGGCCCGGAAACCCGACGCTCTGAACCTGGGGCTCGGAAATCACAATTACTGCAGGTATATACCCGGATTATATACTACACTTATAAACAACACTATAATATACAACCCTAATATACAACTATAATATACAACACTTTAATATACAACATTCAGCAACAGTGTTCATTTTAATGTTTAGAAAACATTCTGATAAACAAAAACACCAGAGTTAATAAATGTAAAATAAAGATCAGAGCAGTACAGAGTTAAATTCTGTACTAAACTAACACTAAACGTGTTTCTCAGGAATCCAGACGGAGACGCCAAACCCTGGTGCTACGTTTACGGAACGTCCAGCATTAAATGGGAATTCTGTTCTGTAAAAAACTGCACAACAGGTGAGACACAACACACACACACACTCACACACACACACACACACACTCACACACACACACTCACACACACACACACACTCACACACACACACACACACTCACACACACACGTACACACACACACACGTACACACACACACACGTACACACACACACACACACACGTACACACACACACACACACGTACACACACACACACGTACACACACACACACACACACACACACACACACACACACACACGTACACACACACACACACACACACACACACACACACACACACGTACACACACACACACGTACACACACACACACACACACACACACACACACGTACACACACACACACACACACACACACACACACACACACGTACACAGACAGCTGATGACAGGTTTCCTTTAGGTAGTTTGAGGAGGAATTTAAAGGGAAATTCATTTCCTTCATTAAAGCTCTCAGTTATTTTTGTCTCGCTCTCCAAAATACAAGGAAATACCAATATAAAAAATATTACATAATATAGTTGTGATTAATAAAATACATTTTTAAATAATTGACTTAAACCTCTGATATAAATATAGTTTAAATTTGCCAATCTAACATTTATTATTTTATTTACATTTAACTCTGCTGTTTTGTTTTGGGTCAAACTGATGAAAGTTTGAAGATCTAGGAAAATTGTTTTTGGGTTCTCAAACTGAGCCGGAAACACCATTATTATTCTTGATAAATGAACATAACAGGAGGATTAAATTACCCTTTATTAAAAGTGTGAATAATTGTGATTAATTCATTCTTTTTATTGATTGACACTGCTAATTTAATCATTATTATATTATATTATTATTATGTAACGCTGTGTGTGTGTGTGTGTGTGTGTGTAGCCCCGGTGGAGTGTGTGCAGGGTGCGGGACAGGCGTACAGGGGGACGCAGTCGGTCAGTAGGAGCGGGGTGAAGTGTTTGTCCTGGGACTCTCCCGCCGTCTCGCACAAGATTTACACGTCCTGGAGACAAAACTCACGAGAACTCGGCCTCGGCAGCCACAACTACTGCAGGTACACACACACACACACACTATACACACACACACACACTGTACACACACACACACTATACACTCACACTATACACACACTACACACACACACACACACACACTATACACTCACACACACACACTATACACTCACACACACACTCACACTATACACACACTACACACACACACACACTGTACACACACACACACACACACACTGTACACACACACACACACACACACACTGTACACACACACACACACACACACTGTACACACACACACACACACACTATACACCCACACACACACACACACACACACTATACACTCACACTATACACACACTACACACACACACACACACTGTACACACACACACACACACACACTGTACACACACACACACACACACACACACACACACACTATACACTCACACTATACACACACTACACACACACTATACACACACTACACACACACACACTATACACACACTACACACACACTATACACACACTACACACACACACTGTACACACACACACACACACACTGTACACACACACACACACACACACTGTACACACACACACACACACACACACACACACACTGTACACACACACACACTATACACTCACACACACACTCAGTGTCCTCTCTTTGACCCCTCAGAAACCCGGATGGTGATCTCGGGCCCTGGTGTCACGTGTATAAGGGCAGCAGACTGACGTGGGAACTGTGTAACATCACCAAATGCCGTAAGTCTGACCCGTTACCATGGTGACATAATATTATGGTCAGTGGTCAGAGCCGCCTTCATTAACACAAACCCAGACTACACACGACTCAGTGTGATCATCACATTCCAGAACCCCCCCCCGTCTGTGAGTTTACCCCTCACCACTGATCTCTGATCAGCTCCTGTAGAGCTGAAAGTTAAAGGGAAATGAATCATCTGTTAGAATAACTGATAATCTTTTTTCTCCACAGCGAGGAAGCCCCCCACCATCACCACCCTCGGCCCAAGAGCCCCTAAACCAGGCAGCCGAGGTGAGACACCCACCTGTAGCTCTTCCCAAAATTAGATAAAAAGATGATGTGATAATCATACAAACTGAAGATATGGCAACCATGTTTAGTTAAATACACCTGTTGATGAATATAACATATTTATATAACATATATAACAAGTCAGAAACTCCAGAGGTATACACTCACTTTAGTCCTATCCGGTAAGGATTAGGCTTCTGGGGTAATTTTCTAATTTATGTTTTTTATTCCCGTCCAGAACGATCATGTAGGTGTTTTCTCAGACGTCCTCTGAGAAAATTACAGGCTGAATTATCTACTGTTTTTCTCTGAACTCCGTGCTCCTCCGGTAATTTTAGTCCCGTCCGGACGCACATCTCTGAGTTTCATCTCCTCACCTTTAATAAAATAGATATTTGTCCACTGCCGCGCACCGTAATTACACTTTGAGCGCGCCACAGTTTCCACGGAGATCCACGTTAAAAAAACACGAGAGCGAGTGGAAATGGAGGAGCTACTGAACGCCCTGATGTCATGTGACATATCAAAGACTAATCACTAATATCTCTCTCTCTCTCTCTCTCAGGTGGGTGTGGTCAGCGCTCTGCCGGGTCTCTGCCGGTGTTCAGGATTCGGGGGGGGCAGGTCAGTGATATCCGGGAGCAGCCGTGGCAGGCGGCTATCACCGTGTACCGCCCGCGCTCACAATCACACAACTTCCTGTGCGGCGGCGTCCTGATCGAGTCCTGCTGGGTCCTGTCTGCAGCGCACTGCTTCCAGGAGGGGTGAGTTCCTCACCTGTATCAGGTGTTTATCATCAGGTGGAGGTGATTTACTGTTCCTCCTGTAGTTACTATACTAAATGAAGCTTTACTGTAATTAAACTCTGATTAATGAAGGTTTATAGTAGATGTGTGTGATGGGAAATGGTGTGTGTGTGTGTGTGTGCAGGTATAACGCAGGCCGGCTCCGCGTGACCCTCGGACGCACGTTTCGGCTGCAGAACTCCAGCTCTGAGCAGATCTTTGATGTGGAGAAATACTGGATTCATGAACAATATAATGATGAGACTTATGATAACGACATCGGTGAGCATCACGTTTATCACTATTTCCTTTTATGAAAGATAATAGTTAATGCTTTTAAAACACACTAATCTTTAATGGTTTGTTAAAAGCAATCTGACAAGTGGACTGTGTTTAATAGAAAACATAAAACTGCTGTTTTTAACCCATAAAACCTGAATAATGAATAAGTTTAAATATCTGTGATTATAACAGTAGAATAACTGTAATTGTGATGATTATGATGTGTTTCTGTATCTGCAGCTCTTCTGAAGCTGAGCAGTGATGTGGGGATCTGTGCGGTCAGTTCTCCGGAGGTGCTGCCGGTCTGTTTGCCGGATCCCGGCGCGGTTTTCCCGGAGCAGACGGAGTGTGAGATCTCGGGATACGGGAAGGAGGAGGAGTGTAAGGGTTTAGTTGTTGGTTTTGAATTTTACACGTGATTAAAGACGTTTACAGGATGTTTTATTGAATCCGTTTGTCTCTGTGTTTCTCAGTCTCTCCGTTTTATTCGGACCGCGTGAAGCAGGGTCACGTGCGCTTATGGCCGGAGAAAAACTGCGTGTCTGAGAAACTCTCCGGACGATTGGTCACCAAAAACATGCTGTGCGCCGGAGATACGAGGAACCGCGACGACGCCTGCAAGGTAATTAAAATCACATGATGTGAGAAATGTGAAATATCTCACTCGTGTTTCTCAAACTATTTAGCATTTTCATTTTTCATTCCACCTTAAATAAAGCAGCTAAAGCAGCAGCTTCTGGCTCTGCTAGATCAGATCATAAAGATGTGTCTCATTTTTAGTTATTCCACCTTAAATGCTGCCGTGGCTACAGGGGGGTGAAATTGATTAAATAGTTAATGCATTATCTTTTTAAGCTAATTGCAGTGAATGAAGCTAAAAAACAATTCCTTCATTTTGTCATTGCTATAAATAGATTAAATAAATATATATTAATATGTAAATATGTATTAATTACAGAAATTCAGCGACACTATTTTTAAACACATTTTATAGTTAGTTAGCCTAATGTGTCCATGCTTTTATGTACATTTCTGAATAAAGTAAAGTCTAAGTCTTATATAATCATGTTTTTAACAAATAAACTTATTGAACAGTTAATTTATATTTATGTTATATTATATTTATAATTATTAAAGGTTACGCTCAGTAAATAACGATCTCTGTGTGTCTCTGTTTCTCTCTGTGTGTCTCTGTGTCTCTCTGTGTCTCTCTGTGTCTCTCTGTTTCTCTGTGTCTCTCTGTGTGTCTGTCTCTCTGTGTCTCTCTGTGTCTCTCTGTGTCTCTCTGTGTCTCTCTGTTTCTCTGTGTTTCTCTGTGTGTCTGTCTCTCTGCAGGGCGACTCTGGAGGTCCTCTGGTGTGTCAGAAGGATGGCAGGATGAATCTGGTGGGGTTGATCAGTTGGGGGGATGGATGTGGGAAGAAGGACACGCCGGGAGTTTATACCCGAGTTATTAATTATTTATCCTGGATCAGCAGCAAAATCAGATCCAACAGATAAAAACATCTAATGAGACTCGAAATCAAAGAGGAGGAAGAAATGCTCTCCGTTACATTGAATCCAGAACTGCTGATCTGAGATCAGGATCATTCAGGATCCGCCGCAGTCTGGAGTATTAGGAGTAATGTGTAACAGCAGGCCTGTCATCATAATCACTTTATCGATTTATCACACGATAAATAAACAACTGCGCTGCTTTATTCTCTCCTCTGCTCTCAGACACACAGTGCAGTTTTACTGCTGCTGAAGTCTTTCACACTGTTCAATCCAGCAGCTCCTTAAACGGCTCGTTACACAGCTCGTTACACAGCTCGTTAGAGAACTAATTAGACAGCTCGTTATACAGCTCGTTCTGATATATATATGTGATCAATCCATCATTCAGTTATTTATTGCCTTATCTGACTCAAACTCAGCCAGAGCTTCAGCACAGCAACATCTCTAACCTGATCCTGATCCATATTTACAGCACAGCAGACCACAGCTCTCTCTTTATATGATAAAAGTCCTCTGATCCACGACTCCAAGCAGGTTGAGAGGAGATCCCTTTAACGATATTGAGCTGTTACATTGATTTGATTTAGAATAGTGTTTTTATTTTATTTATTTATGTAGAATATATAAAAAATGTAATATTCCAATTCCATTAAATTATGTAAAAATTACCATAAAATAATTTATCGCAGTAAATCAGCTGAGGATCAACATATCGTCCATTAAAAAGTGAAAAGTGTTATAGTGACAGGCCTCCTGTGAGCACGTTTCACTACTCGCTTCAGTTTATAACACACAGTGATCTTCTGTATCCTGATGAAACTGAGATGAAAGTGTTTAAAAGCCTTTAATTCTGACCTTTAACCTCTGACCCAGTGAGAGTGTAAAACCATGTCGGTGCTTCTCGTTCATCCAGTGAAAAACAGGCAGCTCTTCATCACCAGAGTCCTACAGAAATACAGCAGTCAAACCGTCACACTCCTCTTCTCTCTCTCTCATTCAGTGTGTTTCTTTCTTTCTATGATTTTTCTACATTATAAATTTAATATTAAAGACCTTTATCCAGCTCATCCCAGTTAAATCACCTCAAATCACCTTAATCTCAGTTCATCAGCTTTAGATCAGGAGATTAATGTAGAAAATACATTAAATAAAATAAAGTTAAATCACTGAATGAGAAGAGAGTGTGTTAAACTATAGACTGGTGTAAAAGGGATGATTGTTTTTGTGCAGTAGTGGGATGTAGCAGTACATATTCAGGATGGAAATGCTACAGACCTTTTCATATGTAAATATTTATTATTATACATGAAATAAAATGCAGAGAAATATTAATGTAGTGGAAATGTAGTATTTTTTCCTGTAAATTGTAAAAACTAATGTTAATTAATTTACATAAAAACTTCTGTTTTATTCTTTTCTAAAACCTTTTTTAGCACTAAGAATCTGCAGGATCGGACACAGTCAGAGAAATGGAAAAAAATGACATTGATTTGGGTTGATCCCAGATATAACCTGTGTGTGTGTGTCAGTGTGTGTGTGTTCATTGTACTTTTTGTCCCGTTGTATTTTAATTAGCATTAAATTTAATTGGTGCTTTTTGCTTTTCTCCATATTTTTTCATAATGTTCTGCTTTTTAAGATCATATTTATCTATTTATCACTACAGATGTTATAACATGTTATATTCTGTTACAGGAAGTTATTAGTAAGTTATTATTCATTTCATGAATTTTATTATACTTTGTAATGAAATGTTATTGTTTTTGTACTGTATTTCATTTTTAAATAAATATACAAAAAATAAGCTCATTATTTCCTCTGTCAGACTGATGGATTGTGGGATTGATTGAAATGTTTGTTTGGTGAGATAATGGTCCGTGAAAGTTGAAGAATATCTAATCTGCACGGTTTTGCAACAATAGAATAGAAAGAACAATAGAATGAAAGGCTGAATGGAGCTGTTTCTTTGTTCTGGTGAGAAGAAGTTTGTGTGAAGCACCGGTGCCTCTACTTACTGAAATATAAATATAACAGAATAGAAGTTTGGACACCTCTTAACCAAAAATCTGCAGAGTAAATATATACTCTATATACACTGTATTTCTACAGTAAAATCATACAGTAAATAACTTTAACACTGTGCTGCTTTCAGGATTTTGCTTTATATATTATTGGTTGTTGGGATCAGTAATTTCAGTGCAGAACACAGTGATATTTGAACTAAATTAGGCAAGTGCATAATAATAATAATTATTATTATTATTAGTAGTAGTAGTATAGAATAAAACAACAATGTTAAATTACTCAAATGTGCAGTAAAAAGATGAACTGGTAATTGTTTAAAGTGTAAATTAGAGTTTAAATGTTTAAATACAGCAGAGCTGAACTTTAGAAACTTTCCTCTTTTATTTCTGGTTTCTGGTTTCGACTCTTCTCTCATCCGTTTTCTCACATCAAAGACAGACGACACAAAGTAATAATTACTGATAGATGTTTTTTTTTTTACAAGCGTTTATCCTCCATCACTTCCTTATCTCAGTTCACCCTGACTTACTGCATTCTCAAACCTTAAAAAAACACTAAACTCACCCAGAGCCGAGAAGATGTCATCACTTAACCAATAATCACATCTGTGAACAAACTGAGGTCAGAGAGTTCTTCACAGGAAAACACAATAATTATATAATTATATACCTGAGATTTGATCAGGTGATTATTAATCACAGTGGGAGGAGTTTAACTCCAGTCAGCTTCTGATCATCAGACTGAATAAAATCTCCTGACAGAAACTCTGGATTAACAGCTGTAGTATTTCTATAACAGAAAAACAGCCTGAAAAATGTAAAAATGAGTTTTTGAGCTACAGGTGTTCAGACTGCAGGTCAATCAGAATAAGTTCTCAAATCAGATCTGCTGAGACGACTGTCCTCTCAGAAAACCATTTTTAATTTATAGAGCATTCTCTGAACATTACACTTAATAGACCGTTCCATCTATCACGTTTCTGCATGTTATTAAAACATTTGTATTTTTATGAACATTTTTAAATGTTCTGTAACGTCGCTGCAACATCACTTGTCTCAATGTTTAAATTTTCATATTTTCAAACGTTTTTTTTATCTAGCTGGGAATGTAAGGAATGGTTTTATAACGCTGTGATGCAAATGTCACACATTTTCAGAATATTCCTGTAACTTTATTTCCATAATTTTACACCTAAAATTCCTAGAAAATGTTCAAAATGTTGCTATTTATCCGAGTTCAATCCTGAACTCAACCCTGTCAAACTCATTCCCGTAACATTCAAACCAGTAACTTTCAACCCTGCCACACTCAACCCCAACACTCTGAACCCCACCACACTCAACTCCACCAAACTCAACTCCATCACACTCAACTCCACCACATTGGGAAGTCTCAGTGATAATCCTGTACATGTGTAACTGTGATTGAGTGTAATTATTTGGGTAAATCTGTAATTATGTAATTATGTAAATCAGCTGGCCCGGAATGGAATGCACTTCCTGGTTCTCAGTATTGTTTTTTCCATTGTTCTTGGTTTGATCTGACAGATCGGCTCTACCAGGAAGTTATTTTCCCATCAGAAAGATAAAACCTGCATATCTGATTTAACACAACCCTGTAGCTCCGCCCCTCATATCAATTTCATATCAATCAAAACAGTCAAGGATAAATCAATCAGGTAAACATAATAAATATCAATATAACCTGTTAAATTACACAATATTGCTGTGTAAACTTCCCTGCTGACACTGTTTAACAACACATTTATTAATATTTACTCTGAATTTATAATGATTTGATTCAGGGCGTTTTTGCATCGTTTTCACTGCTGACTGGATACGATAAATACTTTATTTAAAAATCAAGTTATTTTTCTTAAAGGATTAAAGATTTTTTAACAATTTCAGCATTCAGCATTCAGCAACTCTCTAATCCCTGAGTCTCTTTACGCTCTACTGTTCTTAATCTGAAGCTACATGAAGTTTGGAGACATATATAATATATAGTGTGTGTTGTGTGAGGAAACACCATTACAGTATACACTTTCTATTATATAGTTTTTATTCATGCATTTAATTCAAACTGGTAGAGTTACAATGCATTAAAACAGTGTGATACTGCAGTGCACAAATATCCCTGTGCATCACAGAAAAGTGACAGTGCATCATAGAAAAAGATCATTATTCTATTAAGCATTAAATCTAATAAAACTGTATTTCATCAAAGTGACCACAGCACTAATGTGTTAATGAGACTGACACTAATTAACCTGTCTTTACTCACCTCAACACAATCATTTCATTTGCATATTTATAAAAATCTAGTGCATATGATTATACATCATCTCCAATCAAGAACAATATTTTATATATGTAAACATGTAAACAAAAACAACAACAATATACCTTTATATTTACACATAAACACATTCACAAACACAGCTTATATAGCAACTATAGGAACTATGAGTGTGAGTTGTGGAAGAGTTGAGAAGTTGGGATGAGTTAGGGAGTTGGGTACGAGTTATGGATATTTATATACATATTGATAATGTACAATAATTGATAAGTGTGTAAGATATGAAATAGCTATTATGAGATACTGAGTTTACTGAGTAAAGGAAGTTCTGCATTCTATAATAATCCTGAAAGTTTTGAGTTGATGTAAGCTGTGCTCTTTTCAATAAATGCAATCAAATCCTCTGAGAAATACTCAACAATTCCAAGTAAATTCTCTCCAGAATCAGAAGATCCTGCATATCTATAGATATTTGAACACAGATATTTATGTGATTCCATCCCAAACTCATACAGATTAGCTCTGGTTAATAAATCACTGGTCAGAAATATTAATAAATGCCATTTTATAGACAGAACTACTGTTTAACACGGTTTCTAAATAAAACATGAGATTTGATCTTCTCCACTGATTAATCACTTCCTGTGAGACTCCAGGCACCAGTACCCTTCATCTGGGGTGATGCTTATTATTTCTACAGAGTCGATGTCATCGTATGTTTTTGTCAGGTAGTTGTTCAGTCGACAAGCAGCCTGAAATAAAGAAACAGACCAGAACCACGATATTAAACTCAATCATTCAGTTATATAGACGTCATGAAGGAACCCAACACCCAATGAATTAATAAACCCAACACCCTCAGACTTCAGGAAACATGACTGATGATGTCTCCAGGTGTAACAGGCAGTTTGTGATGAAGAAAAGACTTAATTTAGTGGTGTTTGAATAAAATGCATGAAGGTAAATTTTTGAAACTTGTGAAAATGACTCACTTCATATAGTGCACGCTGACGTTCCTCTTCCGTCGAATCTTCCGGGGCCAGAAGCTCCACCTCCAGGTTGCTTGTTATTGTGTGAAAATCTACAAAATAATGTAGTGAAATACATCAGTCAGTGTGATAGTGAGTTACAGAAGATCTGCTGTACACGTGTGCACTATAACTCACTATACTCACTCAGATTCTTCACTGTAGATGGAGGACTGGTTCCATCGTAGCGTCTGGTTGTAGGAGGCTGGGCTGCAGAGGTTTTATACACTGTAGGTGGCTCACTAGTGCCAGTAGTGTGCTTTGTGGTGAAGAACTGGGGTGTAGAGTGTTGGTGTTGTCCAGTTGATGCAGCAGTAGTGCTCTCTGTGGAGGTAAACTGGGGTGTGGAGTTTTTGTAGGTTGTAGTTGATGCAGCAGCAGTAGTGCTCTCTGTGGTGAAGAACTGGGGTGTAGTGGTTTCAACATTTCCAGTTGATGCAGTAGTGCCACCGTGTTCTGTGGTGAAGAACGGCGGCGTGGTGTTTTCATATGTTGTAGTTGATGCAGTAGTGACAGGACCCTCTGTAAACAAGATTTCAGTTGTAGAGGTTTCATAAGCTGTAGTTGTATCTGTATCTTTAGCTGGAGTTGTTTCTGTAGTTGAATCTGGAGTTGTAGTTGTTTCTGTATCTGTAGTTGTAGTTGTATCTTTAGCTGTAGTTGTTTCTGTAGTTGTTTCTGTAGTTGAATCTGGAGTTGTTTCTGTATCTGTAGTTGTAGTTGTTTCTGTAGTTGAATCTGTATCTTTAGCTGTAGTTGTTTCTGTTTCTGTTTCTGTAGTTGTAGTTGTGGTCTGGGTGGTTGGCATCACGTCTGTAAATAGAATAAGATTGTGATATTAATAATGAGATCTGAATTATAATATAAAGTTATACGTTATATAATACAGCAGTGAAGTGACTCACCTATAAACGGAGGGTCGTGAGTGGGAAAAGGAGATTCTGTAATCAGACGTTTCAGATCATCAGACAAATTAATCAATTCTATAACTTTACATTAAACATTAATACATATTTCTCATTTTTTGGTTAGTAGAACATTTTCTCAATGTTACAAATGAAGGGAACGGCAGGAGACACTCTGATTGGTTTAATTTCTGTTACGCCCAAAACACACCCATGATTAATAAGGAGAATTAGGACACGCCTTTACTGCGTTTCAGGAAGTGATAAATAGTCTGGACTCGAGGCCATAAACAAGGTCTCAGTCCTGGTCTCAAATTTGTCCTCAGTTTTGGGCTCGATCTGGACTGTTTTGGTCTAAGACTGGTTCTATTTCTCAGGATTGACCTCAGTCTTGGTTTAGATCTTTACCTCAGTTTGGCTCTTGGGTTTTTTTTTTGGTCTTGTTTTTTTTTACGGGGCTTTATCGAACACCCTGCACAATAAACACTGCAAGGCTCATTGCTATCTTACACCCCACCAACAGTCTATTTCCAGGTCTTGCTCCTGCACCCTTAAAACAGCGTCTGATTTTAGTTATCTACACTGACGGTCAGGGTGGTGGTCTGAAAGTGATGTGCGTTTCTATTTTATTTTTAATATTTATAAATTTGGACTAAAATTATTTATGTTTTCCAACAACTGTTTAAACTTTCTGTTTTAAATGCATGATTTTTGTATCCATGCGTGAATATAAAAAATATATAAAATGATTAAGTGCTTTTAATGACTTTATAATGACATATAAACACATTTAGACACATCACTCACCTTCATACACTGTATCTGTAGTTGTAGTTGTGGTCTGGGAGGTTGGCGTCTCGTCTGCAAATAGAATAAGATTGTGATATTAATAATGAGATCTGAAATTAATCAATTCTATAACTTTTAATTAAACATTAATAAATATGTCGCATTACTGCTTAATTTTTAATATTTATAAATTTGGACTAAAATAATTTAGGTTTTTCAAAAACTATTTGACCTTTCTGATTTAATTACCTGATTTTTGTGTACATGCACGAATATTAAAATGATTAAGGGCTTTTAATGACATATAAACACATTTAGAACATCACTTTAATAAAGTTATATTTATTATCTGAATTTCAAAAGTGGGGAAAATTAGATTTACAAAATGAAATGGTGATATTTTATATTTTTCTAAAATCATGTTTATTTCATTAATAAATACAGAACAGAATGAATCTTACTGGCTGGAGTTTCCTCTGTAGTTTCTGCAGTGATTTCTTTAGTTAGTTGATTGGCTAAAATAAAAGGTTAATTTTGTGACGTCAAAAAAAATGCAATACTACCTAATATTTAATGTGTGTCTAAAAATATATTTAGTAATCAAAATGTTACAATATTTTTAACACTGGCATATGACTTTAAAAATCTTAAAGTATAATATATATATATATATATAGTATATTACTAATATTGTAAAAAAATTACACTATATTAAACAATTATCTAAAATTGATGATGATTAATGACTTAGAAAATGTTCAGATTGGTTTATTTATCTATCTTTTCAATAATTACAGAAATGAAAACACTTACTGGTGCTGTTTGTGATCATCTCCGGTGTTTCTGCAGTGATTTCCTGTATTTGTGTAGTTTCTACAGTTTCAGATGGATTTTCTGAAATAAATAAAACAAATCAATGTATTTTATTACATATTTAATTCTTATCCAAACATATTCAATACTTTTCTGAAGAGATGAATCGCGGTTCGGTCTGATAATCTGATAATCTGATAGATGAGTCTGAGTTTGGTTCGGACTCATTTGGTTGAACTTTTTTCTGCAATCTGTTAATTAAAAAATGAAATAAATGAATATCAGGTAGTGAATAAAAAGTGAAGCACAGTGTTGAGGTGGTATCTTACCTGTTGTAGTCTGGCCATGTGCCATGGCGATCAGCAGACCAATCAGAATACTGGAATAACCCATACTGGTGATACTGGTGAAGAGAGTTATACTGGATCCAGTGAGTTTAAACCCTGCAGCTCTCTGAGTGTCTGCTGCTCCCTGTCTCACTCTCACATATAAAATATCAGCTCCTCCTCCTCTTCTTCACTCCTCCTCCTGCAGATCTGAATCTGAATCTGAATCTGAATCTGAATCTGAATCTGAATCTGAGTGGAATTCCCTCTGAACACTAAAAGGGATTTTCTTCCTACATTCCAGAAAAGTCTGTGCTTCATCAGATCTGAGTTTACGTCACTCTGAGACTCTGAGACAGAAAACAAAAACATTTAATAAACTATTAAACTCTTAAAGCTGCATTAATCACAGCGGGTTTGATCTGTGTGTTTTTTTTACCAGCTGTCAGAAACAGTCTCATCACAGTTTACATGTTTATCCTAACGTTACCCTTCTTTTAGAAAAGTATATACACCTGTGTTTTAATGTCAGCTGCTGTTAAAACTTCCACACTAACTCATGTCCTGCAGTCTAACGTTTATATTCACTTCTGCTGAAAATCTCTATAAAACATAAAGTTTAATTCTTTTTTATAAAAGGACACATCGAAAGAAGTGCTCTTGGACACACTGTAAACTCATACACTGTTTAAACTCAAATGATTTGAGTCTGTTTTACATAAAATTTGATATTTCTAAACAATACTCAACTACTTTGAGTTAGTTGAACTGAATTTGTGAGCACATAAACTGTACTATTCAAACTGAGATCTGAACTGAGTTGAACCAACTCATATATATGTATATATAACTGAGTTTATTCTGTTATTCCATTAACAGCTTCTTTTCTATTGGCTTCTGTCACAATCTATTTGCATACTGGGCGTGTCCAACAGTTTCTGACAGACACTCACCATCAGTGTGTAGTGATTCCCCCCTGGGGTGCCTTACAGATAAATCAACTTCCCCTTTAGCTGTAAAAACTTGATGTTTTAATTTATGCTAACTCAAGTTTTTATTCCCCATTACTTAACTTTTTTAAGGCAACCGGTTTCCTTCCTTTTTGAGGAACCCCCCATATAAAACCCGCTGCTGCACCTTTACCTGGCTGTTCTGCAGGTGTAAAACCTGCACAGGTGAAGAGCTGTATCAGGGTCTGTAGACTAACACTGCCCTCAGCAGGTCACATATATGAATTATTATTATTCTGCTGTCTCCTGTAATACAGTCACCCAGGTAACCCAGCAGCACACAGACCATAAATATAAATGTGAACATTAGAATATTAAACTTTATTTAAACCCCTTTCCTCCTATATTACTGATTATGATAAATTATATAACTATAGTTACTGAATCTCAGCTGAAGCTCAGGGTTATAGAAGAGTGTTCCTCATCTTCTGGGTTTTAAACTGTTTCTGTCTGTTGAAATCACTCTCAATTTACTGTTATTTTACATCTTCTCTGGTTAAAGAGCTTTTTAGATGGATGCTATGGTTTTTTTTTAGTTGTGTGTTGGGGGGGGGTGCACTATAGGACTCTGTGGGCGTGGCCTAAGCTTTTGTTCTTAATGGCTTTTACTTTTATACTTTAAGTAGTTTTGAATCCAGTACTTTTATAAACACTTTTACTTAAAGAGTAAAAAGCTTGAGTTGATTCTTCTTCAACTTCTACAGAAGTATTTTATTAAACTCTACCTGCAGAGTAATGAATGGAGATGGTTTATCAGGACTGCAGTGGTGGTATCTGTGGTGTTCTGAAGTTCTGAACATGAGGAAGAGAGAGAGTGAAACTGAGATCAGGAGGAAACAAAAAGCTTTTTGTCTCTTTAAACTCTGTCCAGCGATAACTGACCCGACACCTCACACAGAGCCCATGCAAATACACACACACACACACACACACACACACACACACAGTCTCTGTAATGTGTGTATTTGCATCCGAGTCTCACAGTAGAAGTTGCTGATTAGCTGAAGAGGATCATGACCATGGTAAAGTTCAGTTCTTTATTTTTTACAGTATTTATCTGTAATATTGTGTTTTTGTGGATTGTATTTGTGTTCAGGCTGTAAAGGTTTGAGTTTTTATAAACAGAGACTGAAATAGAAAAATTTGGTTCATCTTAAAATGTAATTAAAGCTGTACTTATAAGTACAAACTACAAACTAAAGCAAATTTCCAATACATGCATCTTCCCTCCTATCAGAGAACAATAGAGGGTTTAACACTGTTTTAAAGGTTCCAGGAAGGAGGGATATGTGGAAAAAGTTAATTATGAGATTTAATCCATATTTCAGCATAAATGAATGTAACATCAAGGTTTAGCACCGTTTAAAAAAAGGTTCCAGTAAGTTTAGACATAAATTACAGACATAATGTTCCAAAAATTCTGAAAAAAAAACATGTGATAGAGAGAAAAAAGAAGGAAAGACAGAAGAGTAGGGAGGTATAGAAAAAGTTAGTTAAGAGATGTAATCCATATTTTAGTATAAACAAAAGGAAATCAGCTACTGAACCCTAAGCAGTGTGGATGTCATGTTTATATAAAGCGCACTGTTATATTACTGTTATAAATGTAAAAATATATATATATATAAATACTAAAAACGTTTTCTTCTTTAGATTAAAACAGATCTCAGATCTCACCTCAAACAAAAAAGCCTCTACTGATAAACAGGATTTTAACAGATAAGCAGGGTGTTTAACAGGTGCAGTGAAAGTTAGTAAATAAATTTAATCCATATTTCAGCATAAATAAATGTATTGTTATCTACCATCTGAACTGAAGCCGTAGTGACGCTGTGTTTATATAGATAAAGATCACAAAACAAAACACCTAAAAGCATGAATAAACCTTTTTATTTCTTTAAATGATTCAGATTATTCTCGGGTGTTGATTCCCTGATGTCTGATTCGTGTTTTATTTCACTGAATGCGTAAATCACTTTCTCTTCTCCAGGTTTATACTTAGAGCAGCTCGTCCTCCTGATCTGAGTAAAAGTTCAGACGCTTCCTGTTCCTTTAATACCTGATCCGAGCAGCAGTGATGTTAAAGCTGTGTATTTATCATTTCTGCTTTCTGAATATCATATTCTATATTTACTTAATATTCCTGTTGTTATGGAGAATATCAGAGATAAACAGATCACTTCTACTTTCCTGTAGCCGGAGATCTGGGGGTGGTTTTATATCAGAACAGCTGGATTGATGTTCGGAGTGGAACAGCTTTAGGTTAACTGTGTTTAACTGTGTTTAACTGTGTTTAATGACGCTGTTTATGTGGGATTAGTGTGTTTTTGGGACAGAAGAGCAGAACTGTATACCTGTGTATGATAAACATCACAGAGATAAGAGTCTGAATTCAGCAGAATTTAGCTGTAAATCAGTTAATTATATTCAGTCATTATTTACTCCTCCCTCTGTTCCCTCTGTTCTCTTCTGTTCTTCCTGCTCCATCTGAGTTTGCATAATCCCTGACCTCTCGCACCAGGAAGTGTTTATAAGTGAACAAGCTCACAGTGGTGAGAAAAAGCCTCTCTGTGATGAAAAGACTCTTTATTTATATTTTAATATGGACGAGCGAAGAGTTTCTACTTTGTACCAAAAATGAAGCAGAATTCTTAATTATTAGATATCTAGATTAGTTTACTTTATCTCTCTAGCTTAATAAAACTTTACTACTTATTCAATTTACCCAAAACCTAAATAACTAATATAGGTTATATTTACACTGTAAAAAAATATTTTTTACAATTTTACATTACATAAAATTCATGGTAAGAAAAACAATCTCTGTGATGAAAGAGGAACCCATCCTCCTCAGGTCGACCCACTCAGTACAAACAAACAACAAACAAATAACAGAACAAAACAGCAGTACGGAGAGTTAATGTGGAGCTAAAGCTAATGTAAGAATAAAACAAAACAAAATAAATAAAAACTTTGACACAGATTTTTTCTTGTGAATTAAGCGCAAGCTTAAAAAACATCAATGCAAAACATAAAAAAGGACGAAGAAAAGATTCTTTCAGATTCTTTTCTTCTTTAAGGTTCACACATAATAATCAGCACCATATGCTAATATGCAGAAAAAGGCCTTATAAACTATCTCACATCCAGGACAGGTTCCACTAAAAACAGGCTTCCCAGGGGTCCAATTATTTGTTCAATAATAGACGTATGAGTGCTGCCATAATTGCTGCAGAGGTTGAAGAAGTGTGAGGTCAGTCTGCAGTGCTCAGATCATGCGCTCTGCACACCACTGTCTGCATGGCACTGTTCTAGAAGATAGCCTCTTCTGAAGCTGATGCACAAGAAAGCCTGCAAACCATCAGTCCAAGAGCATGAGTTACTGGAGCTATGTCCTGTAGTCTGGAAAGATCAAATAAAATAAATAAACCTGTTTGGCTCAGATGGTGTCAAAGCATATGTGGTGGCATCCTGGTGAGGAATACCAAGATAACAGTCATGCATGGTGGTGGTAGCATCATGGTCTGGATCTCACACGGGAGGTTGTGATGTCATCATGGAGGAGTGGAAGAGGATTCCAGTGAAATCTGTGAAGCTCTAGTGAACTCCATGAGTGAGAGGGTTGAGGAAGTGCTGGAGAACAATAGTGATCACACCAAATATTGACTAGTATTTGGCTGTTTTCTCTGAGGAGTGCATCGCTTAATACTTTACATTTTATTAAAGTGTTGAATTTTCAGTGTTTTCTCTCTTTATTTTTGTGTAATTCGTGTTTTTTTTTCAGAGTTTCTTCGGGAAGCTAAAAAACCTGTAAGTACTGAATTTTCTCCTGAATCTGTTCAGTTCCTCTGTTTCTGTTTTTTTTTACTGATTCTTATATTTCTGATTCTGTTCAGACACAGCGGACCCCCGGCTCCCCCCAAGAGAATAGGTACACTCTCCAGTCCTGCACTCGTTTATTACACGGCGTATTTCCCTGAACTGATCTGAAATCATTTGTTATTTTACAGTCAGTTGTGGCTTTGATAATAAACAGTGGTGTTATTAAAGTAAAACTGCAGAGATTTTAATGGTTTGTAATGAGAGTAATATAATTAAAGATGCTGAAATATACTGTGTATATATATATATCAGTGTAACTGTGATCTTTTTTCACTGTTTGTTTTTCTGTGTTAGATAATAATGCTGGATACGGCTGGTCTGAGGATGAATTTGTAAGTGAAACTTCACTGTGTTTCTATTTTAACAGCAGCATATAGTATACAGTGAATAGTGAATATTTGAGTAATGTTCTAATCCAGGTTATGAGAAGCAACAAATACCAGTAGTGTGAGCAGTAGTGTGAGCAGTAGTGTAGAGCAGTAGTGTGAGCAGTAGTGTAGAGCAGTAGTGTAGAGCAGTAGTGTAGAGCAGTAGTGTGAGAGATTCAGTGAGCAGTAGTGTGAGCAGTAGTGTAGAGCAGTAGTGTAGAGCAGTAGTGTAGAGCAGTAGTGTAGAGCAGTAATGTGAGCAGTAGTGTGAGAGATTCAGTGAGCAGTAGTGTAGAGCAGTAGTGTGAGCAGTAGTGTGAGCATTAGTGTAGAGCAGTAGTGTAGAGCAGTAGTGTAGAGCAGTAGTGTAGAGCAGTAATGTGAGCAGTAGTGTGAGAGATTCAGTGAGCAGTAGTGTAGAGCAGTAGTGTGAGCAGTAGTGTGAGCAGTAGTGTAGAGCAGTAGTGTAGAGCAGTAGTGTGAGCAGTAGTGTGAGCAGCAGTGTAGAGCAGTAGTGTGAGCAGTAGTGTAGAGCAGTAGTGTAGAGCAGTAGTGTGAGCAGTAGTGTGAGCAGCAGTGTAGAGCAGCAGTGTGAGCAGTAGTGTAGAGCAGTAGTGTAGAGCAGTAGTGTGAGCAGTAGTGTGAGCAGCAGTGTAGAGCAGTAGTGTGAGCAGTAGTGTGAGCAGCAGTGTAGAGCAGTAGTGTGAGCAGTAGTGTGAGCAGTAGTGTGAGCAGTAGTGTAGAGCAGTAATGTAGAGCAGTAGTGTGAGCAGCAGTGTAGAGCAGTAGTGTGAGCAGTAGTGTAGAGCAGTAGTGTGAGCAGTAGTGTGAGCAGCAGTGTAGAGCAGTAGTGTGAGCAGTAGTGTAGAGCAGTTGTGTGAGCAGCAGTGTGAGCAGTAGTGTAGAGCAGTAGTGTGAGCAGCAGTGTGAGCAGTAGTGTGAGCAGTAGTGTGAGCAGTAGTATAGAGCAGTAGTGTGAGCAGTAGTGTAGAGCAGTAGTGTAGAGCAGTAGTATAGAGCAGTAGTGTAGAGCAGTAGTGTGAGCAGTAGTGTAGAGCAGTAGTGTAGAGCAGTAGTGTAGAGCAGTAGTGTGAGCAGCAGTGTAGAGCAGTAGTGTGAGCAGTAGTGTAGAGCAGTAGTGTGAGCAGCAGTGTGAGCAGTAGTGTAGAGCAGTAGTGTGAGCAGTAGTGTAGAGCAGTAGTGTAGAGCAGTAGTGTGAGCAGTAGTGTGAGCAGTAGTGTAGAGCAGTAGTGTAGAGCAGTAATGTAGAGCAGTAGTGTGAGCAGTAGTGTGAGCAGTAGTGTAGAGCAGTAGTGTAGAGCAGTAGTGTAGAGCAGTAGTGTGAGCAGCAGTGTGAGCAGTAGTGTGAGCAGTAGTGTGAGCAGTAGTATAGAGCAGTAGTGTGAGCAGTAGTGTAGAGCAGTAGTGTAGAGCAGTAGTATAGAGCAGTAGTGTAGAGCAGTAGTGTGAGCAGTAGTGTAGAGCAGTAGTGTGAGCAGCAGTGTGAGCAGTAGTGTGAGCAGTAGTGTGAGCAGTAGTATAGAGCAGTAGTGTGAGCAGTAGTGTAGAGCAGTAGTGTAGAGCAGTAGTATAGAGCAGTAGTGTAGAGCAGTAGTGTGAGCAGTAGTGTAGAGCAGTAGTGTAGAGCAGTAGTGTGAGCAGTAGTGTGAGCAGTAGTATAGAGCAGTAGTGTGAGCAGTAGTGTAGAGCAGTAGTGTAGAGCAGTAGTATAGAGCAGTAGTGTAGAGCAGCAGTGTGAGCAGTAGTGTAGAGCAGTAGTGTGAGCAGCAGTGTGAGCAGTAGTGTGAGCAGTAGTGTGAGCAGTAGTATAGAGCAGTAGTGTGAGCAGTAGTGTAGAGCAGTAGTGTAGAGCAGTAGTATAGAGCAGTAGTGTAGAGCAGTAGTGTGAGCAGTAGTGTAGAGCAGTAGTGTAGAGCAGTAGTGTGAGCAGTAGTGTGAGCAGCAGTGTAGAGCAGTAGTGTGAGCAGTAGTGTAGAGCAGTAGTGTGAGCAGCAGTGTGAGCAGTAGTGTAGAGCAGTAGTGTGAGCAGTAGTGTAGAGCAGTAGTGTAGAGCAGTAGTGTGAGCAGTAGTGTGAGCAGTAGTGTAGAGCAGTAGTGTAGAGCAGTAGTGTAGAGCAGTAGTGTAGAGCAGCAGTGTGAGCAGTAGTGTGAGCAGCAGTGTGAGCAGTAGTGTGAGCAGCAGTGTGAGCAGTAGTGTAGAGCAGTAGTGTAGAGCAGTAGTCTGAGCAGTAGTGTAGAGCAGTAGTGTAGAGCAGTAGTGTGAGCAGTAGTGTGAGCAGCAGTGTGAGCAGTAGTGTAGAGCAGTAGTGTGAGCAGTAGTGTGAGCAGTAGTGTAGAGCAGTAGTGTAGAGCAGTAGTGTAGAGCAGTAGTGTGAGCAGTAGTGTGAGCAGTAGTGTAGAGCAGTAGTGTGAGCAGCAGTGTGAGCAGTAGTGTAGAGCAGTAGTGTGAGCAGTAGTGTAGAGCAGTAGTGTAGAGCAGTAGTATAGAGCAGTAGTGTAGAGCAGTAGTGTGAGCAGTAGTGTAGAGCAGTAGTGTGAGCAGTAGTGTAGAGCAGTAGTGTGAGCATTAGTGTGAGCAGTAGTGTGAGCAGTAGTGTAGAGCAGTAGTGTAGAGCAGTAGTGTGAGCAGCAGTGTGAGAGGTTTGTGTACAGCAAATAAAATCAATCTCACTTCTTGTTTGTGACGAAAGGCGTTCAGCGCGGCCGCCTCTCACTTCCCTCCTGAACTTGTGAAAGATCTGAACACCTTCATCTCCTCATTATTCACTATAATACTGTATTTAAAAATAGTGCAGCCAGTGTTCACACTCAGAAACGGTTTCTCAGATCCAGATTAAACTTACAGTGTTATATAAAAGTGACTCCACTCCTCAGATTTCTGCACATACTTTATTTTATATTTTTTTATGGGAAAACACTAAAAGAACTTTAATATCGTTAAACTTAGCTATAGACTGGTGGGAATGGTCTGAGTCCACATGTGTAGTATAATATCCACAGTTTGGCTTTAAATAAATATACATATGAGTGCTGCCAGTATTGCTGTTGAAAAAGTGTGAGGTCTACCTGCAGACCATAAATCACACACTGCTTCGACTCTGTCTGCATGGAACTGTCCTAGAAGAAAGCCTCTTCTGAAGCTGATGCACAAGAAAGCCTGAAACAGTCTAGGTAATAATGGTGATCATACAAAATATTGACACTATGAGCACAATCTGGACATCAGTTTCGTTTCTATAGTGTTCTCCCATGAAAATATATAATAAAATATGTGCAGAAATGTGAGGAGTGTTCTCACTTTAGTTGGATACTGAATACTGATTACTTTAGGTTTAATCCTTAACCAAGAACCTGATTGTTAATAACACAATAATAACAGTAATAAGAGTTATGTATGTGATTATATATTTGTGTAGGGTGAAGAAGATTGTGATACGTATGAAGCTCCGCCCTGCGAGCGCCCGACTATTAAAGTCCAGCGTCAGCCGGTAGAGGAGAACGTTTACCTGGGTAAAATCATCTCTCTCTAATCCAGATTAAACCTCAGATTATAAACAGCCCTGAAACCTTTCAGTTCCTTTACAGAGGAGGGGGAGGAGCCTGAACCCCCTGTAGTGAATTTACTGGAGTTTCCTGTTCCTGCAGGAAATGATATTAATACTGTTCAATTCTGACGTTTCAGAAGCAGAATTTAACTCTTTAGTCTCCAAGCTTAACACTCCAATCACAGATCAGATAACTGCTCTCTCCTCCACATTTAATATAAAATAATAATTTACTCAGCGCTGTTTCTATTGTGTCTGAAATCAATATTAAAATACGCTTTTTTTGGGTTGAGTACAATAAATCACTGCATGAGATTAAAATAAATAGACAGTCCCATCACCATCTCACAACACCCAGCTTTATCTAAAACCTTATTCTTTTATTATATTAATTAACCCTAGACTTTGTTTAATGAATTTTTAACTAAACAATTAAATTTTAGGAGTCTTGAGCTTTTCCTTATTTACTTCAAATTGAATATTCTTAAAATAATTTTGCATTCACACAATAAAAAGTAAAATGCATCCATAAAGGGATTTTTGTTGATAATTTGTGTGACAATAATAATATTTTTACTGCTTTCTAAAATAGTCACTGATTTAAGTCACTTTTGTAAGTAAAATTAGGTAAAAATACTCCAGAATGAAGAAAACAGTGACGCCATGTTTACATCATAAGTAGAAGCGTAGTACGTCACTCAGCACTGTAACCTCGGTAATATGATTATTTTTAATGTTTTTAAAAGAAATAATGTTTTAAAATGAAGCTGTTTGATTGGTTGATTGGTTATATGTGTGTACAGGTTATCCTGAGAGAACTCCACATCCTGTTATTCCTCAGAGACAGGTGGCTCCGCCCCCACGACCTGCCAAGATGACACCTAAAACGGTAACAACAAAAAATTTCTTCTAGAAGTGTGTTACTCTCTTTATATAATGAGAATAAAGTATTTAAATTACTAATTAATATTTATAATAATAGTAAAATATTTATATACATTTTTGTTAGAGACCGCCTGAGCCGCCGCCTGATCAGGAGGAATTCTACATCGACCCGAACAACAGAAAATGTAAGAGCGCACTTCACCACACGCATAATTACTGTATAAATAAAACAGCCAGCAGAACACACTCCCAATCACAAGTCCTGAGGACAAGCGCCATTATCAGGGATAATTACATTTAAATCTTAAATCACTCACTTCTGAAGGGTTTTTGTTTATCTTTGTAACTTTGTGATGCATATCGTTGCTGTCCAATGAAAAACACGTATCTCCATATTAGTCGATTTTTAGTTTACTGCATAATTTGAACAGACATGCTGTCTCACACTGTACTGAAACTTCTCGGTGAACGGACTCACTATATGGAGTAAACTTGTGTCAAATGAAATGAATTTTGTGTAATTAAAATAAATTATATTATATTATAGAGTTTTTTTTACAATCTTCAAAATTATTTTTTTTTGTTTTATTAAAGTTCCTGAAGTTAATCGTAAAGATAAGAAGGCGGTGAGGAAGAGTCCTCCAGCTGTTCCGGCTCCAAACCATGAAGAAGGTTCATATATTTCTCTATATATTTCTCTCTCTGCTTCCTGTACGTTTTCTTTATGCAGATTTTATATTTATTCTTTCTAAGTAAATTCTGTATAATTACTCCTGTACTTTTCCTGTCTGATGCAGGAGAAATATTGAGGTGTGAAAGTTTTAGTAGTAGTACAGAGCTGAATATAATGTAAATATATAATGATTCTGGTCTGAACTGTATTTCAGATGTTTATCTCGACCCAAATGAAGGACAGGTGAGCATCACTGTTAATCTTTATAAACACTGTTATAGATATTAAACACTGAAACACTGCGTCAGTCTCAGCCCAGTTCCAGAGGTTCAGGGTCAGTAATGGTAACAGCAGCGTTTTGTGGGTCAGAATTTCTGAGCATTTTCAGGGTTTTTATACAGAAGCTCCACTTCAGTTCAATCAACAGGTGCAGGTTTATATTAATATTAGTGTTTAATGTGTTTCAGGGTGGGAGATGTCCGTCTCCTGAGGTGTATTTGGAGCCGACGCAGGGTAATAAATACACTCAGCATTATAACACTGCAGGTGAAGCGGCCTGTAGGTGTGAGAGTGTGAGGTAATGGCTGTGTGCGGTACGCTGGTGAATAATAATAATAATATTAATATTTTATTGTATTATTTTATTGTAGCTCGGCCCCCGGTCCCCCGCGGGGGTGTTCGTGTGGTTCTGCCCACCAGCGTTCCTCCTGCTCTCATGTAAGATTTTACACATTTAATCTACTTTTTAAAGACAAGCTGAAGAACAATAACTATTACTGTGTCCCATGACTTTTGTCATGTGGGCGGGGTCTCCTGTATAAAGTGTGGGTGTGATTTCTGCTAAATTCATTACTTTAATCATGTTAATCTGAGCTAAAGGCTAAAGCTGCTGTTTCCATGTGGGTCAGCCAGACGTCTTCCTGTAGCAGTTTTTATCTCCAGTTTCTAAGTGTCTTTATTTGAAGGTGTAGAAACAGTACTCACCGCTCTCTGACTTCATCTGTAATTTCTCTAAAGAAAAAAAAAACTTCTACTTTTAATAGTTACAGAGTTCTCTACAGTGTTTCTGGGTCTTTTTCTAGTGATTATGATGATGAAAGTGTGAATGTGCTGTTAGTGTGTAAATGCTGCTACTTTTGACCTTGTATAAAACTTTTGTAATATATATTTGTATATAATCTGTGTGTGTAATTTGTATTTGTTAATTGATCTCTCAGTTTTGTTTCCCCAAAAAAGCATTGCATTCAACCTAAAGAGAAAAAAACATATGTGGAATAATGAAACAGTAACTTTAATAAGTTTATTTGAAGGTGAATCTTAAGGAGTTTAGAGCCCCTGTGTTTTAGGAAATATACTGATATTGATGCAATATATTGCAATATTAATAATTTGTCCAAACCCTTGTCGCCACTCTTTGATGTTTACACATCCTTGCATGTACAATTATAGATTTCACTCTTCAAAATGATGCAGCATTACACTGATATATATAGAAGTATTTCAGTATTTTGTTTGGAAATAAAGTATTGAATTATTGAATTAATTTAGTTGTAAAGATTGGTGTCAGAAGTGTTTTTTTCTCTGTTTAACAAAACTTTCTCTTTTTTCCTTTATAGAATGAAACCGCCTGTTCCCAGAGCCAAATCTGTAAATACTGCACACACACACACACACACACACACACACACACACACAGAGAGATACAGTTATGAACATTTGAATATTCAAAATAATGTTTGTTTTGCTTTTCCTCAGAACTCTATTGCCGCCGGTGACTTTGTGAAGTCAGGTCAGACTCTTTCTCTCGTTTACTGTTCTCTATCAGAACTGCTGGATCTGGAGTTTAAAAATTATGTTTTTTATAGGAAGAAACAACCTTGACATTTAAAAATATAAAAATGTGTACACGTCACGTTTCTGCAAATATATGATAATACTTTTTTATGGGTAAACAGAATTATATAATTATAAAAGCTGTATATAATTTAGAGTAGTGAGTGTAGAGTCTGTATATCAGTACAGATTTACTGTCCTCTGTAAATAACACAAAGTCAGAGCTCACCTGACTTAAAGAGAATGACTTTTGCTTTGTGTTTCGAGCTGAGCAAGCTGTACTTTTCCCGTCGTTACGACAGCAAAGACACTCGGACACGCCCCTAAATCAAGCTGCAGGATGCACAATTAAGGGCTCACCTATAGATCACTAATATATGACCCTGTGTGTTTATCTCAGGTCCACCTCCAGACATGAGGAGCTACACCTTTCCTGCTAAAGCTCCGCCCCCCACACCTCACACCAAACCACCCCTACCAATCAGCCTGAAGGAGCCCAAACCAAGGTAACACACACACACTATACACACACACACACACTATACACACACACACTATACACACACACACACACTATACACACACACACACACACACACACACACACACTATACACACACACACACACACACACACACACACTATACACACACTATACACACACTATACACACACACACTAAACACACTATACACACACTATACACACACACACTATACACACACACACACACTATACACACACACACACACACACACACACACACTACACACACTATACACACACTATACACACACACACATACACTACACACACTATACACACACACACTATACACACACTATACACACACTATACACACACACTATACACACACACACACTATACACACACTATACACACACACACACACTATACACACACACACTATACACACACACACACAATACACACACTATACACACACACACTATACACACACTATACACACACACTATACACACACACACTATACACACACACACACACTATACACACACACACTATACACACACACACACACTATACACACACACACACTATACACACACACACTATACACACACACACACACTATACACACACACACTATACACACACACACACACTATACACACACACACTATACACACACACACTATACACACACACACACACTATACACACACACACACATACACTACACACACTATACACACACTATACACACACACTATATATATTTATTAATCACAACACTGATCACTAATAGTGCTGTGCACTACTGTTCTCACGGCTGTGCGTCTCTTTCAGTCCTCCTGTTCCTCCGTCAGTCGAGAGCTCAGGTGAGATTATCCTCCTTTATTCTCTCTGATCTGATCTGATCTGTTTCTGAGGAACAGAAGCTTCAGTGATTCAGTGAATTAAATCTCATTTCTCTCACACAGCGCCGCTGATCACACCTGGAGGACAGGTAAACACCTGCACTGCTTCTTAGCTTCTGTTCCAGATTTATTATTTCAGTGATTCTGAAATCTGATATTTAAATCACTGACTCAATTTTTTATTGTTATTTAGTTTTACTTTTAGTATCCAGTAACAGGTAGAATTAGTTTTATTCAGTTTGATATGATTCTGTGTTTTAGAATCAGGAGGCGGGGCTGGAGGATCAGGAGTGGTTTGCGGGAGAATGCGGCCGCAGGACAGCGGAGGAAACTTTACTCAGAATTAACCTGGTAAATAACAGAGAAAAGTGATATATGGAATTGTGTAATTGATCCACAGTTTGAAAAACGTGTGTGTAACTTGTGTGTAAAAAAAAACACAACCAATAAGCCCAGAACCAGCCTCAGAACACATGTGAAAACACCCTTAAGCACATACAGCTCTGTAAATTTTTAAATTTGTAAAATTTTAAATCTGTAAATTTGCTATTTATAGGTTTATGTTTAAGTAAAATGAACATTGTTGTTTTATTCTATAAACTACAGACAACATTTCTCCCAAATTACAAATAAAAATATTCTCATTTAGAGCATTTATTTACAGAAAATGAGAAATGACTGAAATAACAAAAAAGATGCAGAGCTTTCAGACCTCAAATAATGCAAAGAAAACAAGTTCATATTCATAAAGTTTTAAGAGTTCAGAAATAATCAATATTTGGTGGAATAATCCTGGTTTTTAATCACAGTTTTTTTCATGCATCTTGGCATCATGTTCTCCTCCACCAGTCTTACACACTGCTTTTGGATAACTTTATGCTGCTTTACTCCTGGTGTAAAAGTTCAAGCAGTTCAGTTTGGTGGTTTGATGGTTTGTGATCATCCATCTTCCTCTTGATTATATTCCAGAGGTTTTTAATTTGGTAAAATCAAAGAAACTCATCATTTTTAAGTGATGTCATATTTTTCCAGAGCTGTATATTATGCTGTTATTATTGATGTTGTTTATATTTCTATTCTATTCTACTGTAGTTCTGTACTGATAAACCCACTGCTATATATCAGCTTTATTTTCGGTGGTTGAAATAAATGAGTTCTCGGATATTATGAGCTGTTCTGTCTCTGTGTTTCTCTTCAGGACGGATCGTTTCTGGTCCGCTGCAGTACGGCTCAGGACGCTCGGCAGCCCTTCACTCTGGTGGTTCTGTTTAATCAGAAGGTTTATAACATCCCGGTGCGCTTCCTCAGAGACTCCAGCAGCTACGCCCTCGGCAAGGAGGGCAAGAAAAACGAAGAGGTACCAGATTAACATCAGAAATTCACTTTATTTTAAACCAGTTTACTATTGTTCTTATTCTTCAGTTTTCTTCAAAAAATAAGAACCACTTTTAAAGATCTCAAACCCAACTTCGAAAAGATCTGGGATACTGTGTATATAAAAGTAAATTAATGAAAATAAAACTAAATGCAATGATTCACTAATCTCATAAATGAATCTTTTATTTACAGTAGATCAGAAATCACACAGCACCAGTCAAAAATGTAATTCTTGTTACATTTGTGTTTTTTCTTTTTTTATGTTCTGTACTGTAGATTAATAATAAAGTCATCCAAACTATGAAGAAAAGAGAACTGTTAAACAAACCAGAATATGTTTTATATTTTAGCTCATCTTGTTTAGATGATCAGTTTTGAACATCTCTGCTGGATTTTCTCAGTCAGTTTTATGAGGTAGAGTCTCCTGGAATTCAGGCTTTCAGTTAACAGCTGTGCTGAACTCATCAAGAATTTCTTGTCTCTTACTGTGATGTGTGAACAATTACATTCACTTACAGTAACAAATACCATGAAAAATGTTATGATGAATCTGGCACTCATTAGGAATAGAAGAGCAAAAACATTATATTTGATGTACAAGATAAATGATGTACAGCACAGGCAGTGACCTTTATCATATCATATCACCCGAAATTAAGAAATATATTGTAATATAAATTTGGGTCATATATAAACATGTATATGATTTACCTGTAAAATACATACAGCACAGGAGGGTCATACCTTTAGTACTGATTGTTTATTATCACAGTGATGATATATTTGTAATTTTCCTCCTCGATTTATTTAAAACAGGCAGGAAATATATTACAAAACTGTTAAATCCTTTCAGTTCATCAGAAAATCATCAACATCATCAGATTCTGATTTCCTCCCGGGAGGAGAGGCTTGATCAGGTCTTTTCTGCAGACGTTTCAGCTGCTGGCTGATTACAGGTTTTCTGTGTTTTTCGTCTTTAGTGAATAAAAAGCAGCTGAATTCATCAGGCTGATGTTAGATTAGCTGCAGCACGGCTCAAAATACACAACATTTTTAATTAAATTACATATTTGTAAATGACAAACGTATGTGAACCTTTACTTTTAGTATCTGGTGACGCCCGTTTGCAGCAACAACTGTTTAGAGAACATTTTTGAGCAAACTCTTTACACTGTTCATTAGGTTTTAAGGGATTTTATTTAAAAAAATACATTTGTTTCCAATTCTCTCTCTCTCTCTCTTTCCATCTCTCTATCTCTCTCTCTCTCTCTCTCTCTCTCTCTCTCAGCTCTTCGACAGTCTGCAGGAGATTATCTCCCATCATAAGGATAATCCTCTTCTTCTGATTGACAGCAAGAGTCAGTCTAAACACACCACTTATCTCACACACCCTGCACATCCCTAACACGCACACCCACACACCCACACACACATACACACACACACCCCCACACACACATACACACACACACACACACACACCAACATATGTATGTACACATGCAGATGTACTCTCTCACATAAATAACACATTTTCTCTCTCTCACACTAAACCTCAATACTCACTATACACAAATGTATGCATGTTATGCTATTTTTCACTATTTCTTCTAAATGTTTATTGAATATAGATTCTAATGTATAATGCATGTTATTTTATTGTTTTAATAAACTAAATGTAAACGCTGTATACTGCAGTGTGTCTTTACTGCTAAATAAAGCTCATCATCAACAACATGCAGGTGTTGGAACTGTTCATCAAAAACTTTTCATTCATTATTTAGGCAGAATGTACATTTCATACGTGATAAAACTCTGTAAAGTACACAACTAAATGACTATTTGATAAGTGTGCTGTAAAGTAAAGTATTTGACCCCTTACATAGTTCTTTGGGGTTTTTTTCATACTTACATTACATTACAGCTATATATTACTGTAACATTATTATTATTATTATTATTATTATTATTATTATTATTATTATTATTATAGCAGCTCAGTGTTGAGTAATAGTAGGGGTGGGGAGTGGGTCACGTGCTCTGTTCTGGGGGAAGGGGCAGCGGAGGGGTACACAACTCTACAACACTACTTTTATTTACTCAAACAGAATAAAACAGGTTTTTATTCGCATGTGTTAACGGCGATTCTCAGTTTCTGTGTGAATACAGTCGGTTACTCGGTGATACCGGATCTGACAGTGAGCAGGAGCTTCTCTAAAGTACTCAGTTTGCGCTGCTCGGGTCTAGTTTGTGAGGCGTAGGGGTCGCGCTGTGTCTCGGGCTGGGTGTGTAGCGGAGCCGGTCGGGGGCGGGGCGGACACTCTCGCAGCGGCGGCCGGGTCTGCGGCTCCTCAGAGCGGATACTCTCCCAGTGGCTCCCCGCCCCGACCCTCCGCACTCCCCGCGCCCGCCCGGTCTCACAGCAGCGGCGGAGGAATGGCGCAGATTTTACCCATCCGCTTCCAGGAGCATCTGCAGGTAAGAGCCGCGACCCCGCGGGGTTCAGAGACCCGCGGAGCGGAGTTTCCCCCGCAGGAGGCCGCGGAGACCCCCGGAGACCCGGGAGCGGGACTAGTAAACACGGGGAGCGGAGGACCGGGCGGGTCGCTAAACAGAACCCCGAAGTTTCTCCGGTCCCGATAACCGGTTTCACCGGAGGAAAAACCGCCCCAAAAATAACTCAAATTTCTACAGAGAATAAAAACTCATATAAGCATTTAATTCTGCATGTCCTATATTTGAATTTATTTTATTTGACCTTTTCTTTTTAAAATAATCCTGACCCAAATAACGTATACATTTTATTACAGAAAATGTAAAAAATCCTGTTAAATTAAATCAAGTGCATCAAAAATGAAATAAGAATCATTGTACTCTTTATAAAAGATCATTTGAATAGTTTAATAGTAAAAATCTGCACAGTCACCTTTACTAAAGGAGACGAGATAAGGATAACTTTGTGATCATCACAGTTATTCTCTGTTTACAGACAACATTCATCCATATTTTGGTTGAGTTTTCACTCAGTCCTGTTACTGTAACACATTAACCCATCAGTAGAATGTGCTCAGTGTCCTTTTTTTTTTGCTAATTCTGCGCTAAAAACTTACTTTCAGTCCTGTTACTTTTTTATGGGTAAATTTAATGTATTAATTTATTATTAAATAATGTAATAATATTCACTTTTTATTATTTCACAGTTAAAATGACTGAAGCTGTTAAGATTCAGATCAGTTTTGCTCACAGCTAAAAACTCCCATATTATATTATATAGATGATCAGTGATGGTAAATCTGATATGAGACCAGTTTGGTTGTTAAGGTGGGTCTTACTGAAGTGTAATAACTTTTCATACAGTAAACAGAATATGACATAATTTTATCATATTGTCTTTATCCTGTACAACAGAGTGTTTTGTCTTGGTCTTTGTTTACTGGGACGGTCCTGATGAGAGCCAGTTTCATCATAATGTTTTTAGGATCTTTATGACTGCACTTGAGGATACTTTCAAAGTTGCATTTCTTATTTTTAGATTGACTGACCTCCATTTATTCTTAAAGTATTTTTTTTTTCTTTATTTAGTTGAGTAGTTTTTGCTTCTCATAATCTGGATTAGAACATTACTCAGATATTCACTATTCACTGTATACCTGTAACTCTACCTCTTCACTACTTTACTTTAACTTTAACTGATGGAGGGTCTCTGTGGTGTTGAGGAGCGTCTCTGTGGTGTTGAGGAGGGTCTCTGTGGTGTTGAGGAGGGTCTCTGTGGTGTTGAGGAGCGTCTCTGTGGTGTTGAGGAGCGTCTCTGTGGTGTTGAGGAGCGTCTCTGTGGTGTTGAGGAGCGTCTCTGTGGTGTTGAGGAGCGTCTCTGTGGTGTTGAGGAGGGTCTCTGTGGTGTTGAGGAGCGTCTCTGTGGTGTTGAGGAGCGTCTCTGTGGTGTTGAGGAGCGTCTCTGTGGTGTTGAGGAGCGTCTCTGTGGTGTTGAGGAGCGTCTCTGTGGTGTTGAGGAGCGTCTCTGTGGTGTTGAGGAGCGTCTCTGTGGTGTTGAGGAGCGTCTCTGTGGTGTTGAGGAGCGTCTCTGTGGTGTTGAGAAGTGTCTCTGGAGCAGATGTAGATGTTTAGGCTGATAAACAGAGGAGGACGGGTGGAGGATGGGTGGAGAGTGCCAGAATGTGTCGGGTGTATTTGGAGTCATGACTCATGTTTCCAGTAAGATTTTGGCCGAACACCACGGAGCTGAGACAGACATTCAGCCTTACATATTACCCTGCGTTACTGCAGGACCTACTCCTCCAATTTGGTATTTGGTATTAGGTATTTGGTATTAGGTATTTGGTATTGGGTATTTGGGTATTAGGTATTGGGTATTTGGTATTGGGTATTTGGTATTAGGTATTTGGTATTGGGTATTTGGGTATTGGGTCGTTCTCAGTGCGGCTGAAGATTGAAGTACTCTGATATTTGATGGTATGCTGCGGAACATCTGGAACTCATTTCAGGAGGAGATAATTAAAGCCAGATGTCGTCAGTCTTAATAAACAGATTAACAGATTAATAAAGTTCAGTATTTTCATGTGGAATTATTATTATTTTATGATTTTGTAAATGGTTCTAATCTGGTGTGTTGTTTATATTTGAGAGGATTAAAGGTGTAGAGATGTAGTTTTCTCCTCTCAGACGCTCAGCTCCTGCGTTTAGGTGAAGGAATGTAAGGAATCTGCAGACGGCAGGACTCTGGACTTTGTGCTTCTCAGGCTTTTTTTTATTGAAAGTGTTTTTTCTGCTCCAACATCGTCATTCATCACTGAGCTAAACATCTAGAGGCTGTTTCTCAGACAGGGATTAGAAACTAGGCTGTACTATCCTGTCAGTAAATTATGTATTTATTCATTATTTATTTGCCTAAAAATGTAATTTATAGAAGCACTTATTCTGATTTTTCAGGAGATTCTTGCCTACTCAAAAATGTCTTACAGGTTAAAGTATTTGCTCATATTTAAATAAAAATCTTTTTCACCATAAAAAACTATTTACGTGCTTAAATGTATTTTCTTCTTGCTTCTTAAATAGATCAAACAATAACAAATTACAATTTTAAAATACCCAATATTGCCAAAAGGGTTTGCTTGCCTGCTTCACATGCTCCTGAACAACGACCACAGACCATAATAATCCCCCCTCTACCAAACACTCGGCACAACACAGTCAGACGAGTATCGCTTTCCTGACCCGAACCCAGACTCATCCATAATCAGGATTCATCTCTCCAGAAACACGCCTTAACTCGCTACTCGGCCATGAAAACCTGTTCTGTAAAGCGCTCTAGAGAGCACAGTACATTTACCTCAGTATTGCATTTCTGATCATAAGTGTATCTCAGCAGTGCTACTGAAATCACATGTGAGTGAAACTCACACAGGTAAAAAGGCAGCCAGCGATTTTATAAACAAACAAATGCTTAAGCTAAGTTAGCTCAGCTAACGTTACTATACTGGCCCTGTACAGCCAGTAAATAAAGAAGTGTACACTGATACAGAGTGTGATAAGTGATGCTGAACTCTATATTTTACTGAATTCATGAGCAAAAAAATTAACTTAAACCTGCTGTTTGTTGAACAATTAATTGTTTGGTATTATTTAGTCTTCTATTTGGGTTGCTAGATATTCTGTTTATGCGTTATGCCCGATTACAGTTGTGTGTAGCATAAAGAGCTTGTTCTTTTCATGGTTATGTCTTCATTCTGGTTGAAATGCTCTGGGTTATTTTTGTGATGATGTGGCGACTTTTCTATTTATTGACAGAAGATCCAGAGCAGAGCTTTATAAACCCAATAAAAGCTGATCTAACAGGATGAGAAGCAGGAAAAGGAAACGATAGTTGATTAGTGTTGATTATACAAACCAAATTAACTCAGTTACCCTTCCAAATACAACACACACACACACACACACACACACACACACACACACACTCACACACACACACATACACACACACACACACACACACTCATACACACATACACACACACACACACAATACACACCAGACAGTATTGTGTCATGTATACTGACTGTATTGGCAGAATTACTGGGACACCAATATTTGTGGGATATTTATAAAACATACTTTATAATAATTTACAGTTTTCCAAACAAAAAATAATAAACATCAAGCTAATTTCAGTGGTACTGTTTGCTGCTTGATCTAAATAAAAATCTGCACTTTTATCCATGATATAAACTCTCCTCTAAAAGTACTGGAACTGTGAAGCCAATCCCTTTATTTCAGCTGTAAACTGAAAACATTGTTTTTCAGTGATAATCAATATATCACAGTATATTTCTCTACAAAACTTCACAGAGGATAAAATACCAGCAATTATAGATGTAGTGTTTTATGGGGAGTAATGAAGCTTTAGTAATTCTGATTGGGGGGAATGTATGTATGATGATATACTGCAGTATATACTAATACATATATGGTCTCAACCTTTCTTGTTTTTCATGGCATTTCAAAAACAGTTATTTCAAAACATAATACATCACGACCACATTCTGACATTTTACAATGCATTTATAATGTGTTTATAATGCATTAAACAACATAATTACAACAAAAAACTGAAAAGGAAAATAAGCATTATATTATATGATAATCTGTGGGCTGTATGTCAGTCATGTGAGTCTCTGTATCAGTAAACCTTCAGAAAGATTAGCATCTGTTCCAGCAGCAGCTTTTACTGCAGATTTAGGTCAGGAGAACTTTGTTGGAACGTCTGAAGGATTTTCAGGAGTTTTTCAGAAGTGTTCCAGGAGGCTGAGCTCAGTCTACACTCTCCTCCTGAACTTCTGCTACAGAAAAATCATCCAGATTATACAGAGATTTATATAAAAATGATCCACAGTTATTCAGTCAGTGGATAAGTGAAAGTGTGGAGGGGTAGAGGAGCTTATCCATCATTTATAAATCAGCTTCAGTGTAAAATATAAATACTCTGGAGGTTTAATGTAGAATATAATCATGTTTTATAACAAGAAAAACTGAGAGAGTTTAAACAGGAGGAGGAGTGATGGACAGCAGGTGGGAGGAGTCAGGATTGGTTGAGTCAGGTTTTAATGTGTTTGGTCAGTAGCCCCCCCCCCCCCCCTGCACCCCCCCCCCTCTCTGTAAGTCAGCGGTTTATTGCAGGAACATTACTGCATTACTGCTCTCCTGAGGAAATGAGCTGAGATTCATTATAGAGTTAAAACCTCGTCAGCATCAGCTCTTCTCCTGCACCACCATCACTCTTCTTCCTCCTCCTCCTCCTCCTCCTCTTCCTCCTTATCACTCCTCTTCCTCCTCCTCCTCCTTATCACTCCTCTTCCTCCTCCTCCTCCTCTTCCTCCTCCTCCTCCTTATCACTCCTCTTCCTCCTCCTCCTCTTCCTCCTCCTCCTTATCACTGCTCTTCCTCCTCCTCCTCCTCTTCTTCCTCCTCCTCCTCCTTATCACTCCTCTTCCTCCTCCTCCTCCTTATCACTCCTCTTCCTCCTCCTCCTCTTTCTCCTCCTCCTCTTCCTCCTCTTCCTCCTCCTCATCCTCCTCTTCCACCTCCTCCTCCTCCTCTTCCTCCTCCTCCTCTTCCTCCTCCTCTTCCTCCTCCTCCTCTTCCTCCTCCTCCTCCTCCTCTTCCACCTCCTCTTCCTCCTCCTCCTCTTCCTCCTCCTCTTCCTCCTCCTCCTGTTCCTCCTCCTCCTGCAGAACATCACACACTTTTTACAGCCCGGAAATGAAACAGAATCATTTAAATTCACTTTCCTTACGCTGGACAGTCATTCAATATCATTATATATTCATAATAATGATGATATCATTTTTATTTTTCCATATTCAATATCATATAAATCTCAAAGCATGTAGAGCCAGCAGATACATCAGTAGTAAAGGAAATAATAAAATAAAATACAAGAAAAATGATTCAGGACTTTTTTATAAAAGCCTCTTAAAGATGATATTTATTCAGAATAAATTGATCAGAATGGGACCTGTATATTTAACAAAAACACTATCAGTGTTTATCTGAATAATTTATACTAAATAATGAGGAATTTTGTTTGTTGCTGCGTCTGCTGGGATGTTAAAAATTCAGGACCCTGTCTTACCCTGTGTAAGACACATAGCTTATTGCTATCTTACACACCGCCAACAGTGTATATTCACTCCTTCCTCCTGTCTGGTTTAAACAGCAGCAGATCTTCTGAATATATCTACACTGATGGGCGTGGTGTTCTGGAAATGAGGTGTGTTCAGGTACATTTCTGGAGTTTTATCTATCTTGGTAAAAAAACCAAGATAGTATCCAGAGTTTTATGGAGTTTTATCTTCTGTGCTGAATAAATAATTAAAATGAAATAGATCTGATTCCTCACTGGAATATTATTTAAATATATAAATGATGTGTTTTGGGGTGTAGCTGCAGACTCTGGGGGTGAACCCGGCGAATATCGGCTTCAGCTGTTTGACGATGGAGTCGGATCGCTTCATTTGCATACGGGAGAAGGTGGGCGATCAGAACCAGGTGGTGATCATCGACCTCAGCGACCCCTCCAACCCCATCCGCCGACCAATCACAGCTGACAGTGCCATCATGAACCCGGCCAGTAAGGTCATCGCTCTGAAAGGTGTGGCCCTGCAGGACCTTTCTGTCCTGATGCCGTTTTAATGTGTTGTAATATGTGTGTAATTAATACAGTAAGTAACGGTTCAGGATCTAAATGTTTTAATCCGGGGGGTCGTGAGGAGACGCTGAACCTGAAACCCTTAGAGCTTCTGTGAAGAACGCTGCACTGCTGATCATCTTCATGATTTTCCTTTATAAATCATTAAATATTTGGATCAGAAATGTCAGATAAATATATCATATATAAATGAAGTTTACAGGATTTACAGAAAGTGTGCAATAATTCTTTAAACTAAAATAGGCAGGTGCATAAATTTGGGCCCCAACAGAAAAAAAACTTCATCAATATTTAGTAAATCCTCCTACTGCAGAATAACAGAGCATGTTTTAATGTTATATATAAAGGTTTATGTTTGTGAGATGAGTGTGTTATATATGTTTTATATATTGTGAGCTGAGGTTTAGTTTTATAGTGAATCAGGATGAAGTGTGTGTGTGTGTGTGTGTGTGTGTGTGTGTAGCGGCGCGGACGCTGCAGATCTTTAATATGGAGATGAAGAGTAAGGTGAAAGCTCACACCGCTGCAGACGAGGTGATGTACTGGAAGTGGATCTCTGTGAACACCATCGCCCTGGTCACCGACACCGCCGTCTACCATTGGGGGATGGAGGGAGACTCTCAGCCAATCAAGATGTTCGACCGGCATGCCAGCCTCGCGGGTTGCCAGATTATCAACTACAGGACAGATGAAGCTCAGAAATGGCTTCTGCTTATAGGAATATCAGCACAGGTACGAGTTCCACCGTGTGTGTGTGTATAGTGTGTGTGTGTATAGTGTGTGTGTGTATAGTGTGTGTGTGTGTGTGTATAGTGTGTGTGTGTGTGTATAGTGTGTGTGTGTAGTGTGTGTGTGTGTATAGTGTGTGTGTGTATAGTGTGTGTGTGTGTGTGTATAGTGTGTGTGTGTGTGTGTATAGTGTGTGTGTGTGTGTATAGTGTGTGTGTGTAGTGTGTGTGTGTGTATAGTGTGTGTGTGTGTATAGTGTGTGTGTGTATAGTGTGTGTGTGTATAGTGTGTGTGTGTATAGTGTGTGTGTGTAGTGTGTGTGTGTATAGTGTGTGTGTGTAGTGTGTGTGTGTATAGTGTGTGTGTGTGTGTATAGTGTGTGTGTGTAGTGTGTGTGTGTGTATAGTGTGTGTGTGTGTGTATAGTGTGTGTGTGTGTGTATAGTGTGTGTGTGTAGTGTGTGTGTGTGTATAGTGTGTGTGTGTGTGTATAGTGTGTGTGTGTGTATAGTGTGTGTGTGTGTGTATAGTGTGTGTGTGTGTGTGTATAGTGTGTGTGTGTGTATAGTGTGTGTGTGTGTGTATAGTGTGTGTGTGTGTGTATAGTGTGTGTGTGTGTATAGTGTGTGTGTGTGTATAGTGTGTGTGTGTGTATAGTGTGTGTGTGTGTATAGTGTGTGTGTGTATAGTGTGTGTGTATAGTGTGTGTGTGTAGTGTGTGTGTGTGTATAGTGTGTGTGTGTGTATAGTGTGTGTGTGTGAGTGTGTGTGTGTGTATAGTGTGTGTGTGTATAGTGTGTGTGTGTATAGTGTGTATAGTGTGTATAGTGTGTATAGTGTGTATAGTGTGTGTGTGTGTGTATAGTGTGTGTGTGTGTGTATAGTGTGTGTGTGTGTATAGTGTGTGTGTGTATAGTGTGTGTGTATAGTGTGTGTGTGTAGTGTGTGTGTGTGTATAGTGTGTGTGTGTGTATAGTGTGTGTGTGTGAGTGTGTGTGTGTGTATAGTGTGTGTGTGTATAGTGTGTGTGTGTGTGTATAGTGTGTGTGTGTAGTGTGTGTGTGTGTATAGTGTGTGTGTATAGTGTGTGTGTGTGTGTATAGTGTGTGTGTGTAGTGTGTGTGTGTGTATAGTGTGTGTGTGTGTATAGTGTGTGTGTGTGTATAGTGTGTGTGTGTGTATAGTGTGTGTGTGTATAGTGTGTGTGTGTGTGTATAGTGTGTGTGTGTAGTGTGTGTGTGTGTATAGTGTGTGTGTGTGTATAGTGTGTGTGTGTATAGTGTGTGTGTGTGTGTAACTCTCTCTCTCTCTGTGTCTCTGGTTTCTGTAGCAGAACCGTGTGGTCGGGGCGATGCAGTTGTATTCTGTAGAGAGGAAAGTGTCTCAGCCTATAGAGGGTCACGCGGCCGCGTTTACTCAATACAAACTGGAGGGAAACCAGAATTCATCCACACTTTTCTGCTTCGCCGTCAGAAACCAGGCTGGAGGGAAGGTGAGTCATTTTTAATCAGCCACAGAGGAGTGAAGTAATGAAACACAAATACTTTTATGTACAATTTTACATTTTCTCACAATTATCTGAACTTTCTCCTCCTTATGTTTTAATAAAAACAGCCTCGTTAGTCCTGTTTCATTTCAGCTGGTTTTCATTCAGGCTTCTTATCGTTTAATAAAACCCCTATCCAGATAAATCTCTCCATCCAGATAGAGTGAATCTGATTGTGATTGGATGTAGAGAAGTATAAAAGGGGGTAGTGCTCTATAGGACTCTGTGGGCGTGGCCTAAGCTTTTGTTCTTAATGGCTTTATTTTTTCTTCTTACATTACTTTTATACTTTAAGTAGTTTTGAATCCAGTACTTTTATAAACACTTTTACTTAAAGAGATGATTCTTCAACTTCTACAGAAGTATTTTAATAAACTCTAGTATCTATACTCTATTCTACCTGCAGAGTGATGAGTGTGTGAAAGTGTTGGTGAGTAATAACAGTGAACTGTGTTGTTTTGTGTTTCTGTTTTAGCTTCATATAATAGAGGTGGGTCAGCCGGTCGCGGGGAATCAGCCGTTTGCTAAGAAAGCTGTAGACGTGTTTTTCCCCCCCGAGGCTCAGACTGATTTCCCCGTGGCCATGCAGGTAAATCACACCTGCAGGACTGAGCTCAGGATCCTCCTCTCAGACTGTTTATACGAGTGAATTATATATAATTTATTATAATCCTCTCTTTCCTCCACAGATCGGTACGAAGCACGGCGTGATCTACCTCATCACTAAATACGGCTACATCCACCTGTATGATCTGGAGTCAGGTGTGTGTATTTATATGAATCGAATCAGTGCAGAAACTATCTTCGTCACAGCGGCACACGAGAGCACGTCCGGGATTATAGGAGTGAACAAGAAGGGACAGGTTAGTGAGTGATGAACACACAAGCATTTTCACACTTATATATATATATATATACAGTGAGGAAGTAATGATTTAATCACCTGCTGAAAACATTGTTGTTTTATTCTATAAACTACAGACAACATTTCTCCCAAATTCCAAATAAAAATATTCTCATTTAGAGCATTTATTTACAGAAAATGAGAAATGACTGAAATAACAAACCACATCTTGGCATCATGTTCTCCTCCACCAGTCTTACACACTGCTTTTGGATAACTTTATGCTGCTTTACTCCTGGTGTAAAAATTCAAGCAGTTCAGTTTGGTGGTTTGATGGTTTGTGATCATCCATCTTCCTCTTGATTATATTCCAGAGTGTGTTGAGTTTCAGTGCAGCGTATAGAGCGCTGTAACACACACTAATGCTCAGCTGCTGTTTATGTTGTGTGTTGGGTATGTGTTGGGTGTGTGTTGAGTGTGTGTTGAGTGTGTGTTGGGTGTGTGTTGGGTGTGTGTTGGGTGTGTGTTGAGTGTGTGTTGGGTGTGTGTTGGGTGTGTGTTGAGTGTGTGTTGGGTGTGTGTTGGGTGTGTGTTGAGATGTACAGATGAGGACAGTGTGATTACAGTGCAGCCGGAACCAGAGAGAGGAATAGTAAGGAAATAAAGGGAGGTTACAGTGGTTATTTAATCCTAGTGATGATTAGTGATGCTAATTAGCGCTGCTGTGATGTGATTGCAGTGTGTACAGTACAGTGTGTGTATTACAGTGTGTGTGTGTTTGTGTGTGTGTGTGCAGGTTCTCTCAGTGTGTGTTGAGGAGGAGAACATAGTGAACTACAGCACTAGTGTTCTGCAGAATCCGGAGCTGGGTCTGAGGCTGGCGGTGCGCAGTGATCTGCCGGGAGCGGAGGAGCTCTTCACACACAAGTTTAACACACTCTTCTCTCAGAGCAGATTCACCGAGGCGGCTAAAGTCGCTGCTTCAGCTCCGAAGGTGAAGAACGATCACACCTACAGTATTTATATTTTAAAATTAATCTACAATTTAGAAAATTCATTCAATAAAGAAACAAGAAAAACCGTGAATGAGGTGTGTCCAAACTTTTGACTGAAGCAGTATACTCTCATACAGAAATACTGAGATCCTGTATTTATTATCCTGAGAAGCGTCTCTCTCTCTGTCTCTCTCTCTGTCTCTCTCTGTCTCTCTCTCTGTCTCTCTCTGTCTCTCTCTCTGTCTGTCTGTCTCTCAGGGAGTTCTGAGGACGGCGGAGACGATTAGGAGGTTTCAGTGTGCGGTGGTGTCGGGGGGACAGGCGTCTCCGCTGCTGCAGTATTTCGGGGTGCTGCTGGATCAGGGTCAGCTGAATAAGCTGGAGTCGGTTGAGCTGTGCCGGCCGGTGCTGCAGCAGGGCCGCACGCAGCTGCTGGAGAAATGGCTGAAGGCTGAGAAGGTTCTGCATCACCGCCTCCTGATATCAGACCTGAGTTTCAGTGCAGTTAAAAATCTCACTGCAGATTTAATAGAATTATTATTCTTATATTGAATTTTTATTGATATTGCTGTATATGATATTTCATGTTTGTTTGAGATGTAGAATCGACATGTGACATCAAATATAACTTACTAAAGTTACTGCTTCATTACTCCACATGGTGGCGCTATAATCATATGAACAGGGTGAAGTTTTGTGTGAAACTGAAACTCTGTAGAATTGATGTTTATATGATATTATTTGATTAATTCTGTTGTGTCAGACCTTTAAGTGATTGTTTATGGATGTTTAATGGTCTGTATTGATATATAAAGGCTGTGTTTTGGTGTTTTCTCGTTGTGTTCTGGTGCAGTTGGAGTGTTCGGAGGATTTGGGGGATCTGCTAAAAGCAGCAGATCCGAATCTCGCGCTCAGCGTTTACCTCCGAGCAAACGTCCCGCCCAAAGTCATCCAGTGCTTCGCAGAGACGGGACAGTACCAGAAAATCGTCCTGTACGCTAAAAAAGTAAATTTGTCTCCTTCTGGACACTATTTTATTCTGTACCTGAGTTATTATTACTAATATAGATTATTATTGTTATTATTATAGAGATGTGCTACAAAATCCTGTATAATCCCTGATATCTGTATCATATCTCCTCTGTGTGTGTGTGTGTGTGTGTTCAGGTGGATTATAGTCCAGACTGGATGGTGTTGTTGAGGAGTGTGTTGCGCTCTGGAGCTGATCAGGGGCTGCAGTTCGCTCAGATGCTGATTCAGGATGAGGAGCCTCTCGCCGACATTAATCAGGTCAATTAAAAACTTTACAACTTGATCTGTGTAATGGGAAGAACCTGTAGCTATAATATATATTTACATATAATTTATAATTTCTTATATATTTATAATTTATTTTCTTTTAAACTTGTTCTACACAGAGTCTTAAATCTTTCTATAAAGAACTTTGAGTTTTATAAAAGCTGCTATTCAAATTAACTTGCCGTGTGTGAGTGTGTGTCTGATGGTGTGTGTGTGTGTGTGTTTGTGTGGTGTGTGTGTGTGGTGTGTGTGTATATATTTTAGGTGGTAGACGTTTTTATGGAGGGTAATTTAGTGCAGCAGTGTACCTCCTTCCTATTGGACGCTCTGAAGAACAACCGGCCGGAGGAGGGGCCTCTGCAGACACGCCTCCTGGAGATGAATCTCCTTCACGCCCCTCAGGTCAGCAGACAGTTCCATTAATTATCAATTAATAAAAACACTAAATAAAATGATTAAAACTCATTATTTAATAGATCTAAGGGAGTTTTTACACCTGAAAGTCTGAAAGATTCTGATCTCTGACTTTTCTTTACACACCAGCTCATTGGACATGTTCAGGTTGCTGCGCTGTTAGAATAGCAATCCGCCAAAGTCAGAGCTCACCTGACTCTTAAAGGGAATGATGAGAGAGACATTTCACATCAGGCCTGAAATGAACCACACCCATGATTAATTAAGAGAATTAGTGCATGACTACGATAGCCGTGAATCAGGCTGCATGGTGAACAGCATGGTGAACAGCATGGTGAACAGCATGGTGAACATAAATACTGCCTCAGGTCTCAGTTAGTGTAATTTTATATAACAAAATGTCTGAAAGGGTTAATAATCTGGATTTTGTAGAGAACAATGATTGAGCTGTCCCATTACTTTTGTCCATGTATAATGTGTGTGTGTGTGTATAATGTGTGTGTGTGTATAATGTGTGTGTGTGTATAATGTGTGTGTGTGTGTATAATGTGTGTGTGTGTATAATGTGTGTGTGTGTGTATAATGTGTGTGTGTGTATAATGTGTGTGTGTGTATAATGTGTGTGTGTGTGTTTCAGGTAGCAGATGCTATTCTGGGTAATCAGATGTTCAGTCAGTATGATGGGGGTCGTGTAGCGGAGCTGTGTGAGAGGGCGGGGTTACTGCAGCGAGCGCTGGAGCATTTCACCCACCTCCACGACATCAAACGCACCATCGTTCACACTCACCTGCTCAACCCCGAGGTGAGCTCTCACTCTCACCTGTCTGACTCTGTAACATGACTCTGCAAGAT